>NW_024870677.1:0-2309 GCF_013358625.1 Macadamia integrifolia | reverse complement strand
CCTCTCTCTCTCTCTCTCTCTCTCTCTCTCTCTCTCTGTTTGCGTGTGTCTGCATGCATGTGCTTTGATGAGTGGTAGCATGGTGGGAAGATTTGTTCTTGGTACTAATGTGGTTTATGAAAATGTTGTGTTTCTCACACTCTGCGTGCCTTTTTTTTGGGGTGGGGGGGTGTTTGCCGTCACATTTTTTTTTATTGAGAATGAATTGGTTTTCCAAGAGCTTCAGTAGTTTTGGTTCTCTTTGACAAATCAAGTAATGATGAGGTTGATTTAGTTAAGAGGCATGATACATCCAGACACCAAGGGTGTTATACTGACATGTGGTTTGTGAACCTTTTATGGGTATGAGAAGTCAGTCTGCTTGTTTTCCTGGTTTCAATTGCTACAATATTAATTTTCCACAAGACAGTACCAATGACACATACCAGCTACTATAACTTTTTAACTTGGTGCTTTGATCTTGCAACATGAACAGAAGCACAGCATCAGGGAGGAATCACTAAGAGCTGGATTGTTGCCTGCAAGCTTGCTCACATTCCAGAACCTGGTTTATCCTCTTGATGGTTCATGGGCTTTGTCAGGACTAGGTCATGATTACAGCATTGATTCCCAAGCCATTAGGAGGGCTGCAGTGTTGCATTACAATGGGAACATGAAACCATGGCTGGAGCTGGGGATTCCAAAGTATAAAAGATACTGGAAGAAGTTTCTGAAACGAGAAGATCAGTTCATGGGTGAATGCAATGTGAACCCATAGTAAACCTCTCATCTGAGTAGTGGCATTACCCAGCATCAGGGAAAAAAATTTCGGTTCAGTGAGAAGACAGATGATCGAACTTCTTGATGTTCATTATTTCGTGGAAAAGAATAACACCAATCCTGGCTAAGTGTAAGGCAGGATGGCATTCTTTTTGGTTTGGGAAGGGTTGGCAGGAAAGTCATGATCACAATCTCTAATTTGAATCTGGAGATACCTGATTGCTTGGTAATAAGGGAACCATTACTTTTTATCTGCATTCGAGGTGAGAGCAGAAGAGAGTTCTAATGCACTGTTGCTAGACCCAAAGGGTCCAAGACGGGGTTTAGTGTACAACATGATTGAGTGATTCAGATTGAAAGAGAGAATACTGCTAATATGCGTAATAGTCTACAATGGATGGGAAGTAAGATCCACAATCTGTAAAGGGAGCATTGTTTATTGATGATTGTTCACTGAAGATTCAATTGCCGTTTGTTCATGTGATAGAAGTGATTGTTGGGCCAGTGTCCCAAAATGGGTTACTGGTTTGTCTTATTTGTTTGATCTTTTGTTATTGGAATTTTCTAATTGACACTGATTAAGGTGTGGGAGTGATTTGTAATTTTACATTTTTGTCTTGAGTATAACATTTTTTTTTTCCAATTCGGAAAAATAATGTCATTTCACTTGTATATGCCTTTTGATAATGACAATGATAAATCACTTTTAAATTATTATTTTTGAAAATCCTTTTATATCTGAACTTTTGGGAATAAGATGAAGTCAATTAAATGAAAGTATTAAGTTCTAAAAATACACCTATGGTGTGTCATTTAAATGTTATTGTTTGATGATAATTTACATGTTTGTTTGGTATAGGTTTGAGCCTCTTTTTTTGACATAAGTATTTGTTGTTTTTAAAACTAAGGATAGATTCCGGAAAAGGGGGAGAAACGACTTAAGTAATGAGGGGCATAAGTGGAAATCTGCACTTAAATATTACTATACTCCATATCATTTCACATTTAGACCTGAGAACTTAGGATTGATGTGGCTATAGTGAGAAATTGTAGGTCATTATTATAAGTGGATGGGAAGCATTATAAGAAAATGTTAAAGGAGTGTTCAATTGTTGCCTAATGCCAACATAAATTATTTGCATCGTATTTTATCTTATAGTTTTTTATTTATCAATTTGTTATTTAATTTATTGAAAATAAAATAAGCATTAAGAAATGTTTTTTTTGAAAATACAAAAACCTGAGAGGATATTTGTAAATAGAAAGGAAGGTGAAGGTGAATTTATTCCATTTCATTGACTTGCAAATTTTTTCATGACAACAGGTCATATCAATTTGCATGGATTTTTTTTTTTCCAGTAATAATTAAAGTAGACTTTCCAAGAAGTTTGGGAAAGTAAATAGTTCATTTGTGCCTTGAAATATCAATAGAAACCAGCAACGGAAACTTGACCAAAATTTTAGGATTTCGGGAAATATTTTGATTTTGAAACCGAATCATATACTTATTTAATAATAATAATAAAAAAAGATGAGTTAAGAAAAGAAAA
>NW_024870676.1:346920-402450 GCF_013358625.1 Macadamia integrifolia | reverse complement strand
GGGCTAACATTCAGGTGATGTTCTATTACTTCTCGGTCGATCCCGGGCATGTCCGATGCCGACCAGGCGAATACGTCAGCGTTGCTCCGTAAGAATGAGATGAGTCTTTCTTGCTGCGACCTTGGCATGGTAGCCCCAATCTGGAATTGCCGGGTGTGATCTCCTTCTTCAGCTTCAACTTGCACCAAATCTTCGGCCGGCTCTCCTCGTTGATAACTGGCATCATCACGTAGATCCTCTATCGGGAGCGTCTCAACCGCCTTTTCCTTTCCCTAGAGAGTAGTGGCGTAACATCTTCGGGACGTCTCCTGATCGCCCCGACACTCCCCGACGCCATTCTTGGTAGGGAACTTCATTTTAAGATGGGGGGTGGAGACGATGGCCTTTAACAGATTCAACCCGACTCTTCCTAGTATGGCATTATACGCTGATGTAATGCTCACCACGAGGAAGTTGATCATCACCGTCACCTGGCGATCTCCGGTGCCAGCCCGAACCGGCAGCTCAATCGACCCTTCCACCTTCACCGGGACGCCAGAGAATCCCTGCAACGGGTGTTCGACCTTCTTTAATTTTCCTTCGTCGAGGCCCATCTTCCGGAAAGCTTCGAGGAACAGGATATCAGCTGAACTGCCGTTATCCACTAGGATCCTCTTCACTTTGCAATCTCCTATAGTCATGGCGATAACCAAGGCATCATCATGCGGGGTCTGTACCCCTTCCAGATCATCGTCTGAGAAGGAGATTATCGTCCCCGTCTTCGCCTTCTTGTTCGACCATTCTGCCACATGTACGCTCCTCGCGTAGGCCTTCGCCTTCCTGGCAGAGACCGAACTCTCTCCTGCAGCTGGGCCTCCACAGATGGTCGCTATAACTCTTGTTGGGCTCTTGTTCTCCTCTCGGGGCCGGCGTTCATCTTCCTCTGGTGTCCGGTTCCTCCGTTGTTCTTGATTTCCTCTGCGGGCGAGCCCCCTTCTCTCATAACGACCTCCGCCATCTCTCTGGCGATTTTCCATCCGGCCATTGCCTTCTGGAGCCCGCTCCTTCTCCCGGTCTACAAATCTGCCTAAGTATCCCCTTCTGATCATTCCTTCTATCTCCCCCTTGAGATGCCAACAGTCCTCGGTGTCATGGCCGTGGTCTCTGTGGAAGTGGCAGTATCTATCCACATTGCGTCTTTCGGGATGTCGCCCCATCTTTCCTGGCCACTTCATGGCCCTGGCATCTGGAGAATCTTTTATCTGCATTAACACCTCTGTTCGCCTTCGGTTAAGGGGTGCATACCTCTCAAACTTCCTTGGTGGACTTGGGGCCCGACTACGCTCGGACTTTTGTCTTTTTCCTTCTTCGACGGGTTTGTCGTCAACCCCTAAGGGCCTCTTCCTCGCCGCCTTCCTTTCGACTTCTTCATCTGCCTGGAGGGTTTCTTCCATCTGGATGTACTTATCGCATCGCGCCCTTAGCTCGGTCAGATCTCTAGGCATATGCTTCGCCAGGGACCTCTTTAATTCCTTGTCCTTGACGCCACCTAGCAGGGCCGTGAACTCCTCCTTCGGGTCTAGGCCCCTGATTGTGATCTTTTCTTGTTGGAATCGCTTCATGTAATTCCGCAGCGATTCCCCTTCTTGCTGCTTGACGTTGGTTAGGTTCAACGTAGTCTTCTGTAGGGGCTGGCTACTAGAGAACCCCTTCACGAAGAAGTAACTCAGGTCGCTGAAGCTATGGATCGACTTCGTCGGTAGTCGGTTATACCACAGCCTCGCCGCCCCCCTGAACGTTAATGGGAGGGCCCGACACATAATATTTTTCGAGACGCGATGGAATTGCATGGCGACCTTAAAGCCTTCCAAGTGATCGACGGGGTCCCCCGACCCGTCATAGGTGTCGTACTTGGGCAGGCGAAAACCGACCGGGAGCGGGTCCCTCATGACCTCATCAGCTAAGGCCGTATCATTGGTGAGGTCGGGCTCGCGGTTCCCTGTCTGGTTTTCTGCCACCTTTCTGATTTCGTCCTTCAGGTCTAAGATCATCCTCTTTAATCCCGAGTCCTCGGACCTCTGTTTGTCTCCTTGGTGCTGATCCCCATGCGGGTCTCTGGTGGCGCATCGCGTCCTACTTCGGGGTGCGGGACTCTCCCTTGCTCGGCTTCGAGGGTCACGACCGGCCCTCGTCGATCCCGTACTGCTTCGGTCTTCTTCTCGAGGCCTCTCAAACTGAACGTGGGGACCTGGGGGTGCTCCGCCGGTCCTATGGGAGACAGCTTTGGAGACCTCCCTCATAGTCTCGGCCATCCGGTTATATTTGTCCTGGAGGTCTTCGAACTGCTGCCTTGTCACGTACTCCTGGGCCACGGGGGGCTGATGGTCGCTGCCTTCGCGTACTAAATATCCAGCCGACCGCTGGTATCTGACGGACACTTCCCGGTCGTCCTGGCCCCTTTCTCGTCCAATCTCCGCCGAGGGAGGAAGCTCCCCTGAAGGTTCTTCCCCCATGTCAATGTTGGACGTCGCTCTCGTCCTTTTTCGGTTGTAGGTTCTCCCCACCATTACCTTCGTTCCCACGGACGGCGCCAATCTGTTGCTGCCAAAAACCCCGCTAGTCCAACCTACACAAACACAGACGACGGAGGCCCGGAACTTTGTCCGGGGTTAGTCCTCCGACGCTCAAGTCAGGGTCGGCCGCACAGTTCAATAAGGGAGTAATGGTGAGGGTCTCAGAGCTTACCTTCCCCTTTCTTCCGTGCCTTCTTATATAGCTCTTCGGCCTTAGGGTTTTTTCCCCCTTCTTCCCTCTTAGAGTCCTACTAGAATACGTCCAACCTTCTGGGGGAATATTCCCCTCATGCAGACGACGTGATCCCGCGTGACTCTGTGGGCGTGCCTCGGTGATTGAGCGTGCTCGAGTGTGAGTGGTTTCTTGGAACCTTCATCTGGCGGAGGACACGTGTCCCAGCAATGACACGTGTCATTGCCCCCACCGAGAGGTTATTTTGGCTATATCACCATGCATATATAAATTTATGTTAGTAATCACTACCTAATTTTGTAGGCCTGCACCAACAGGTACCCTAATGTTGTTTCGGCCATCAGATGCTTGCTGCACCACCACATCAGTGGCAGAGGATGTTTTCATCCACCAATATGAGAGTGTGTGCTGGAGTATTAATATGGATAAAATTCTTGATTACATGAGAGGTGGGGCAATAATTTCACATGTTTCATGTCTTAGCAGCAATTAGGCACGTGTGAACATTTGTCTGGTGATAGAGAAATTAAATGTCGACAAAAATCTAAATCCATTCTAAAAATTATCGTTTGTAAAATTTGTTGATTCAAATTTCTGTAAGGCTCAATCTATTTCAATCAAATTATAAAGAAAAGAAAAATAATTTAAACATGAGTTTAAGATACAAAAGATTAGAGAGAGAGAGAGAGAGAGAGAAAAAGACAAAACAAAAAAGAAAAAAAGAAAAAACAAAGCAGATTATGAAGCAAGGCTGATCTAGTTCAAACACAAACTTCGTAAAGTTAGATTACAACATCGAAAACAAATTCTCCAAATGATTTATTTGACTGTAGATTCAAATTAGAGATTCTTCAACAAAAGCAAAATCAAATACAAAAAATAGAAAATAACCACTTCCTCCTCAACCGATAGTGTTTTACTATGAGAATAATAAGGAAGAGAAAATGTCATCGAAAGGGAAGAAAAATAGAGAATATTATAGAAGAAGAAGAAGAAGAAGAAGAAGAAGAAGAGAGAGAGAGAGAGTTAAAGGAATGCAAAACCCCATATCTGTAAAGAAGACAACGGTCATTAATGATGAATCGAAGTTGTTTGGCTGGAAAGATTACCATGAATTCTTTGATGATGGATAGATAGAGGAGCACAAAACTTGTAAATAAGAATAACCATTATTAATGATGATCCAAAAATATTGGGAGGGAGAGAAAGAGAGAGAGAGAGAGGAATAAGTTACCATGGATATTCGGTGGAGGCTACAACATATTAGAGTTATTTAAGATTAAAAGGAAAGAGAATGTGAAGACAAATGGTACTTTTTTGGTAGAATATGAAATTTTTTTTTTTTTTTTTTTTTGTAGAACATGAGTTTGCCAAATAAAGAAAAACTATCAAATGCACTTATTCTCTACCATGTATTATTTATCAAAACTAACAAAAAAGAGTATTTACGAAAATAATTAGATATCGAGTAAGGGGAGAGTTGAGGAAAGAGAAGATTTTCTCAACTATTTTGGTAGAACAATATGAGTTAACCAAATAAAGAAAAACTATCACACACCCTTATTCTCTACCATGGATTATTACCAAAGTTAATATATATATATATATATGGATTATTTACCAAACCTAAAAAAAAAAGAGTATTTACCAAAATAATTCAGATACGGAGTAAGGGGAGAGTTAAGGAAAGAGAAGATTTTCTCAACTATTTTGGTAGAATAATATGAGTTTACCAAATAAAGAAAAACTATCACACACCCTTATTCTCTACCATGGATTATTTACCAAAGCTAAAAAATATAGATATATATATATATATATATACCAAAAAAATTCAGATTTTGGGCAAGGGGAGAGTTAAGGAAAGAAAGGGAAAGAGAAGATTTTCTCAGCTAAATTAAAATTGAAGATAAACAATAAAAACTAGAAATGTCTAGATAAAAAATAGTATGATATTATGATTATGAGGGAAAACATGTGTGAGGATCGGTTTCTTATCACTTTATATTAGTTTGGGTTCAATAAGAGTCTAGTTTTCCATTTTTGGTGAAGTCCAATTCCAAAATTTCATATTCGGTTCAGGCTAGGGTTTAACACCCTAGGTCTTACCGAGGGATTCCTTCCCAACCTTTTATTTTCTGAAAAAATTATCTTCCCAACCTTTTATTTTCTGAAAAAATTATCATATCATTTAATATAGATCTTGATTTAGGCTGCATTTGATATGAATTTTTAAATAAATAAATATATTAAAAAAAAATAGAGTGATTTTCATCCCCTCCCTTGTGGTTTGCTTTTATTACATCTCCCACCCCTCTGTTTTCAAATATTACACCAACTTTCCCTGTCAATTAACACAGTGCCACTGTTAGTTTTAGGTGTTAAAATACGAGTTTGCCCTTTTACCTTTTAATACAATTATTTTTCGATTTTACCTTTGTCTCTACCCTCATAACATTTTATCCCAACTTGAAACAGATTTAGGGGTTTGAGGGTTTCACTCACCATTGTCTGGTTACTATAAGGGAATTCTACATTATAGGCCACCGGAGAATCTGAGAGGTAGAAGCATGCGTGGTTTGTTATAGCCTTATAGGATAACAATATAATTTTCAGTTCGGCTTAATGAAATGTATGCAGGGTTTCGTGGTTTGTTTTACTGACTTGAATTATGTAGTTTGGTGGTTTATATTGCTGAATTGATTCAGTATTTATGTAGCTTATGTAGTTCAGTTATGGTCTTGACATCAATTTTCTGTTTCTGTGCTTTGTAATTTGTAGCTCATTAATGGTAACTGTGGGTTGGAGCTAAGCTTTTGGACAGCTTTCATATTTGAGCTCTGGAATATGTTGAAGGGCTCAGGGTAAGTTAGTTTCCTAGGATTTTGGAAGAAAATTGTTCGTGATGTTCTAATTGGTTTCATGCTTCACACAAACTGTAATTTTGGGATTATTATAGTTAAAAAAGGTATAATAAAGAGAGATCAAACTCCGATCATCGCTCACTGCTCGTTGATCGCCGTTTGCCGTTCCCCAGTCGTTGTTCACCTAGGAGAAGGAGATAGCTAGGGAGTGTTCTAAATCGATACTCTTAGGGCCCGTTTGATAACGTTTTTACTGTTTCTATTTCAAGAAATAACAGAAACATAAATTTTCGTTTTTAGAAACAGAAACGGAATTGAAGGTATTTGATAAGTCATGTTTCTGGAAGTCGATAATAACCAGCGAAAGAATGGCCATGAGTCATTTCTAGAAACGACGAAACAAGTTCTTGAACAAATAGGTAGAAATTTCAATTTCTGAAAACAAATGAAATGAAACAATTTTATCAAACGCTTTTTATTCCATTTCTACCATTTCTGTGTCCAAAAATGGCAGAAACACGTTTCTTGAAACGTTATCAAACAGGCCCTCAATTTAGTTAAAGATGTATCACAGGAGGGTAGAAGGGTAATTTATACTCCATCAGGAGGTAATGTGGGTATTATAAAAAAATTGAAAGCTAAACGGCCAAAAATTGATGGAGTCAGCTTAATTATAATGTGTCAACTAATAAGAGAGGTTAATGTAATATTTGAAAACACGGAGGTGGGAGATGTAATATAAGCAAAACACAGAGGGGATGTTGTAAATTACTCAAAAAATTATTTCAGGATGCTTCCTATTCCAAACAATATAAACACAATCTTATACCCAATCTTTCATTTGATTAAATTATACAAAATAAAATCTCATAAATAGTGTCCACTCTATAAAATAAAAATAAAATTTTAATAATCTAAATTTGATAAATTAAAATCAATTGAATAGGATGCTCTGTTTGATTCAGTCAACTCTTTGAAGAGGTTGGATTGGCTTTCTTTACCCACTGCAAAAGTGATAGGGTAAGCCAGCTAGTGGGGATTATGGTGCATATTCAATGGCTCCCTCCAGGGGTCCAGGGGTGTTAATTGATTGGTTCAGTTTTGTTTACATTAGGTTGAATCGATTTTGGTGTGAGAATAGGGAAATTTAAAACTAAACCAATAAAGTCTGTTATTGTTATGGGGAAAAAACATATTTTTTTATGTCTTTCGCGTTGGTTAAGTTTCTTATCGTTTTCTATTAAGTGCTCAATTTGATTCAATTAATTTATTAAAAAAAAATTAATAAATTAATTGCCCCAATTTTTATTTAATTAAATATAAAATAAATATTGTTGTTAAAATAATATCCTAAATAGTGTCCATTCTATAGAATACCACAAACCTGTACATTTTAATATATTTTTTTCACTGACCATTTCCATAAGAATTTCCAAAGAATTTAATCATTTAAGCACAATGTGGTAGATGGCAATTGCGAGGGCATTTCAACAATATAATATTTATTTTAAATAATTTGATCAAAATAAATATTGAATGAATAATTTTTTTTTTTCAATAAAGAATTGAATGAATAATTTGCAGGAGGACTTAGGGCACCACAACTCCATAGACTGCGCTAGGCAATTATTGTTACAAGTAGTCCTTAGTGGTCCCGACTATCACCATTCTTACTCTAGCTATACTTTTTTAATGAATTGAGTGAAAGACATTCTAGAGGTTTCACCACCAAGGTTTGAAAAGATGGAATCAAGGTTGTGATTAGTCAAGGCAGATATCAATTTGATACTGATTTAGATCAGCTTGAATTGGACAGAAATAACTTAGGGTTCAATTAAAAATTTTTTTTTTTCTTTAATGTTTTATCCTTTGTCCCTATCTATCCAACCAGTATCGGACAAGAATTAGAATTGGCCAAGGTCGATATCAATATAATTTGACCCAATCAACTAAGTTGATCCGATCTTATCCGATTTCTCAAACCATATTCACCACATTATATGACATCCATATTATCATCACTTATCACATGATATGATATGATATAATAGTATAATATTATAATATTATAAGACAAGTGGCTTCTGTTCGAGAGTGACCCTTGCACTTAGGCACAAGTGTACGTGCCCAGGGAGGGCCCAATTGTCTCATTTCACCTACTATCAGTGGCGATGACTCGTTCTTGAATAGAAAACTTTACCTCCACAATATAATAATGGACCTTACCCCCACTTTACAAGTTATATTCAACTTTGAAACAAGGGGACTTGAAATAACTAAAGAGACCTGTCACCCATAGAAAAACTTAACCATGAAGAGTGGTTAAAAACGTAGACAAAGACTCCCCTTGGTCTAATGGAAAGAGAAGAATACCTCGTCTAGCACGCCTTCTTTTTTGGCCATTTCAATTATTAGATATAAATCATATGGTCTAAATTGATCACATCTCACTAAAAGAAAATTTAAGTCTAAGTCAATCAAATATCTCCATCGTATATTAGTATGCGACGCTTGTTTGACCACCGACCGACACTCCAACCATTACTATTCACTGCTTTATAATCCTTATTTTTCAAAGCTCTAATTGCCACGTAACAAACTCCGTTGGATTTGATACATGAACTAGAACCTTGGAGTCTACTTGACCATAAAATTTCAGCACCATTTAAAATTTCTTGAATTTTTCTTAAATCCACCGGACCAAGAATCAGGAGCACTACATTTATATTTAAAATTGCGATTTTCTTATTGATAGCTATGAAGTTGTCAAATAATTTGTAACCTTTTTTTAACGCCCTTCTTGTGTAAATGTAACATATCTTTTGTTTTCTTTTGATGAGGATAAATCTGGTCATTTCAAAAATGTATTTGAAATTATGC
This sequence comes from Macadamia integrifolia, assembly GCF_013358625.1. Taxonomy (NCBI): domain Eukaryota; kingdom Viridiplantae; phylum Streptophyta; class Magnoliopsida; order Proteales; family Proteaceae; genus Macadamia; species Macadamia integrifolia. The sequence continues at coordinate 393,961 of NW_024870676.1, read as the reverse complement.
AAAGATACTGACATAAGAGAAAAAAAGATTGCTACAATACCCTTTTATAGATTCCTTCATATCATTTTCACATAATTTAAAAAAATAAAAAAAAAAGGGGTTGACACTGATATTCTCTCTTATTTTGATTATGTGGACCTTATACAAATGATAGCATTCCAACTATTATTCTCTCTTATTTTGACTTTGTGGACCCTATATGAATGATACCATTTTCCAACCCCTCATTAACATAAACCATTTTACATTGCCCTTTGCAAGAAACTTTCCCCATCATAATGATAAATCACTTCTAAATTATTTTTAAAAAATCATTTTTTACTTTGACTTGAAGAACTTTTGGGAATTAGACAAGAGGCAATCAGGAGAATGTTAGGAGTTCTAAATACATATTTAGAGGTGTAATTTAGATAGTCCCTTTAAAATTCTATAGAATTGCAAAAATATTGTTTCATTATTATGGTGTGGAACTAAGTAGTATTCATATAATTCAGTTTAATCTCACTTTGTATGTGCAGGTAGAAAGATTACCAATGTGTGGGTTTAAAGTCCTCTAAAATTTAAATGATTATATTTGACAAATTACATTGGTGATAAATTTTCTATAGTAGAAAGTTCTCCGAGCTATCTTCTATGGTAGATTGTGTATCTTTCTTTTTTTTTTACTTCTATTATTATTTTACATTTTTATGGTTTCATGTAATCTATCCCATTTGGTTGAGATTAGCTCAGTTTTATTGTTGTAAAAAGTTCTTCAAGCAATGGCATAGGAGAGTGCAGCAATGAGATACGGCGAAACGGCATCATACATTGGAGGAGAGAGTTTTCAGAATACATATCAAGGAATCAAGGATACACATTTCAATGTTGGCATCGGTTATAAGCCCTAATACTACCACCCAGCCTAATCCAGGTATGGACTGTTAGTTATTTCAGATCTATTGCATAGGCAAAAGGTTTTGTGCACGACCTTGCATTATGCACACAACCATTGGTTGGGGTTGTGCACACAAACTCTCCCCTATTGCATATCTCAGTTTAAGGAATAAGAAGCCCCGTTAAAGTGCATATTCTTACGGGTGCCCTTCTCGCATTTCACCCGTGGATCTTACATTCTCTTTCTTCTAATTAAACACTCTTTACTATATGATTCGATCACCCACCTCCTCATTGGTGGAAAAACTTCACTCTCGCATCATAGAGATCCCGCTCTCCTTAATTTATCACCAGGTATGTTTCTTGCAGCTCTTCTTAGAATAGCCAATGGAGTAGCACATTCTCTGGCCAGGAATAGAGATCTTAAAGGATAGAGATAATTGGGATTCGATTTGGATTTGGATTTGCATCCTTTTCATTCAGATGTTTACTTGGATAATTGAATATCGGATACAAATTCCGATATCTTTAGGTAATTGAATTAAGGGTGTCAATTTAGAACCAAAGCTAAAATCAACTGTTTTAAAACCTAACTGAAGTAGATTAGTTCAGTTTTGGTTTCAAAAGTTGAAATCTTTTCTCAGATTAGTTTTAATTTCGTGATAAAACCATTGAATGAAACCAAATTAACTATTTTTTAATCGAATAAGGATAAAATTATATATTTTAAGATTTCAAGGGGAAAAAAAAGGTTGCCCAACGCCTAGCAATCTTTTACCCATATTTCATGTGGATGATAAATTCTATCCTTTTTTAATGTTTACAAAATATTTGGTAATTTATGACCCTAAAAAATATGAGTTTTTTTTTTTTCTTTAACTGGTCTAAACACCTAAAGTAGAACATAAACAAATATAAAATTTAACAAGGATTCAATAAAAACCAAAACCGATAGTTGATTTTGAATTTGAAAATGTGTTCCTATTCTACAAATATAAAATCTAACAAGAAATTTAATAAAACCCATAACCGGTATTCGATTTTGAATTTGAAAATATGTTCCTATTCTTCGTTTGATTCGATTTTGATTTCTACATTTTGTATCTTAAACCAAATAATCAAAACCAAATTGATTGACACCCTTAAATTTGGACATAGATTCAAATAGTGAAGTATCTGCTTCAATGATACCTGATCCATTCCTATTATTTATTTTAATAGTAGCTTTTCCAACACAATTCCCATAAGAGTTTAATGAAAAGCCGAAAAAGGATGTAAGCATTCTAAAATCAAGAATGCACTTTATCAGAACATATATCCAAACAATGTTCTCATTCTCAATTAGGAATGCATTCTGAATTATGAGAATGGGAATACCAATAACAGCCTAAATGTGCATCATGCCATCATCCCATTGAGATCCTACCATCAAATTTAAATAGAGATATAGACAATTCAATCCCATGTCAAATCTATACATATTTACAAATTACAACTACAGCCATATGTTCGAAAAGCTACCTAAATTCCAAAAGGCGTTTTTTGCCTAAAAAACCAGATCTCTGTTAGCCTCAATGTCAGCTTCAATCCACCTTGACTGTTTGATCTCACAGACCATTGTATTTCTTAGAACTCATCAAGCACATCTTCCTCCTTCGTTTGCTTGGGTGATAAATGCATACAGCCCTTTGCTCCAATTTCTGTAAATTTTGTAAAGAGCAAGTTGGAAATATCATATACTTTCTTCTTAAAAGTTTTGGAGCAGCTGTTGTCACCCTCATCAACATTCTGGACTCCTTTAACGACAGACCCTACCTTAGCACCCTCCATATATGCCTTACAAGCCTCCAGAATATCGTTTGCATGCTTATAAAAATGCCCTATGACAAAATCTTCAAAATGCTGCAATCCAAAACCAATAGTTAAAATGATCAACAAGAAGAAAAAAAAAGAAGTAAATATTAGTCCCCCGAAATAAGAGAGAAGTGACTGGTACCAAGAATGGAATAGATTATATGCCAAGAAAATAAACACATGTAGTGTATGCTTGTTGAGCGTATGAATGTATGTCAATATGTGTGCCTATATGCACATTCACTTGTTCAAGGAAAAGACTTTAACATTCCTGCATGCAGGCACTTGGGTATTGATTCAGGGATTGAAGCAACCCTGAGTATAACTCCACTACTACAGCTGAGATTTGCCCCATCCATGAGGGAAGATTGGTATCATGCAGCATCAGCAGGTCCAAGTCACTTGGCCAATATGAAACCAAAAAACCTAAATTTTGCTCGCATAGCACTCTTCTGATTCACCAGAGCAGCAAATTTCTACAGTTCAACGAAATCCTAGTTTCCAACTAGGCCAAACTAACTTTGACACCAGCTGAAAACCATCCCAAAATTACAGTTAAACCACAAAAATGAGAGGACTTGAAATATTGTATTGTGTAACTTTTGTGCCCACCTAGGGCCTATGGCAAGTCTTGACTCTTGACAACACAAGAACAATTTAGAGTGCCACATCTGGAAGCTTAAAAAGCAATTCAAACAACCTTGTTAACAGCTATGTGAAGGGAGATGAATCCATCATCCTACCAAGATCATGCAGGTTACTAGATGTAGTCACACCCAGGGTTGAAGTTTCTCATTAGTAGTAGATGAAAATCCCCATCTCACTACTTGCCTTGGGCCAAAAAGCTACTCATAACCATAACCACCCCCACCCCCACCAAAAGGAAGAAAAGAAGAAACAAAATTTTAAAAAAGGTAGAGAGGAATAGTTGTACAATCCAACCTTTGGTGGCCTGTTTAGCGAGTAAAGCATTGTCCTACAGGATAAGATAAATGTTTCTTCATTGTATTTCCGGGAAAGCACTTCACCGCTCGGCTGCCCACGGCTCCTTTCATATCCAGGCTCATTAAAGTAAGGTTCTGCATTCAGAACCAAAGCTTGGATGGACACCAAGACCTGTAACATGGTTGATTTGCCAGGGATCCACTTCTGGTTTTCATCACCAGTCCAAGTGTTCAAAAGACTCAGACAGACATACCCACAATGGTACAAGTTTGGGTTCAGTCGAAGCCCTCCAGAATGGTAGTGCACTTGCTGGCAGAAGCAATAACAAAGTCTTAAAGAGTTAAAGAATCTATTATAAAATATATTAAATAATCACAATATAATCAAGCACATACCGGTGGAACATTAGGATAATTTGAAGGAAAGAGAACATCAAAGAAGAAAAGACCATCATGGTAGGGAGTGCCAGCAGCCCCAACAATAACAGCCCTCAATAGATCCATCCTCTCTTCATAGACTCTCACAAATATAGTATCTGTCAGCATTAAAATGAGGCAAGAAAACAAAGAATTAAGTTGACAAAAATCCACCAAAATTGACTATTAAAGTAACTTCAAAAGAGCAAAAACTAGTCACCAGTAACATTCACAGACATGGCAGATCTAGCTAATTATCAAGATCATGTCCAAATTTTATGCCTAAAGGGTTTCATATTCTCAATATTGTAAGTTTCACATTTATTACCACAATTACAAGAAAGTTTCAGATCCTCCTAAAATCAGCAATGTAGGTTCAGGTTAAAAACCAAGTACTTTAACCAAAACTGGAAAAATCCAACAGGAGTGAGTGAGGTGAGGAGAAATGAATATTATCAGAACTGATGGGGCCATAATCATCTAAAAAATTTCCACTGCAATAACATATCTTGAATATTACTATATAAAAACTCACCCGGTAAGCCTGCTTCCATGATCTTCCACTCCTCCTGAATTGTCTTCGTCCAAGCTTTTGATGGCTGTCAAAGAAAAAGCAAAACTAGAAGGTAAGAGAAAAATGAATACTTTATAGAACTTTTTTTTGGAGGTGGGGTGGGGGTGGGGGTGGGAGAGAGACCTCCTTTTATAAAACTGACTCACCTTAGCTTGTGAAGAATCTCCCTTAACATGAAAATGATCTGAATAATCACCAACAGTATCAAATTGTTTAAAAACCTTATACTTCTTTAGGACTTCATCCTCCACTTCATCTACCTCTACCAGTTCCACATCAGCGCAAGAACTTGACTGGCTGTGGACTGGTGAACTGCTTGTACCAGCTCTTGTCTTTTGACTTTTGGAAGAGTCCAGCAACCAAGGAATGGATGCCTCAACACCGGGAGGGAGGTCCATTGCATCGAATTGGGCTTGAAGGGACAAAGCATAATCAAAATCTGGTGAATCATCATCATCTTCTTCAAGAAACACCAGATCCTGTGGATTTGGCTCAAGATTGTCTAGAGGGTACTGGGGAAGATCATTCAACTCAAAATCTCTTGAAGTAGGACCCACAAAATCATTTGCCAAAGCATTCTGTCAAACCAAGAGGAATATGGTGAGCTATGAGCAAAGGAAAACAATCATCAATAGCCCAGGGAGGAGGCTGATTATATACCTTCACTTGTTGCCAACTGTAGTCATACCCATTTTCTGTTGCCTTTCCCTTGCCAACTGTTTTAGTTTTCTCATCAATTAACATAATTCCAAGATCATCATCTCCATCAATTTCAATGATGTCATCAGGAACAACCTACAAAGAAACAGCTCCTTCGAAGACTAAAACATAGAAAAGTACTAAAAAATTCATTTGGAAAATGTAAGGACATTATTTGTACACCTCATGAGGTCAAATAAAAACGTAAAAAACTGGTTGCACTTGTGTGGAACTGTTTACTAAAGGTGTAAGTCTGAATACAAAAAACAAATCCAAAGGTCGGTAGATCAAAGGGATACACGTATTGCAGTTAAAATTTATTCACTCACTTTACAACGGTTAATTGTTTAATCTGTTATTTAAAAAGAAACGCAACATACATTTTTTCCTTTTGGGTGGTGGGGGGAGTGCCCCATGGCAAGACCCAATGCGAAACACCTTAACAAACCAATATGTACCTTCTATTGGTCTGAAGTATATCACCCTAGGCTGAAAGACCTGGCTCTTTCTTTTTTTATTTTTCTTGGTTCCAATATTTGTTTTACCAAAAAAAAAAAGCATCAAGGGAGATAGTTATCTCCAATGAGCCCACGGAGAAAGCTTTTCTCTACTGCCATGGTTTTCTGCCAGGTGCCAGCTCAGCCAGCACTAGAATGTTGTGGAATGTGGACAAATTCTCCATGCCAACCTCTATTCATTTCGCAAGTTTCAGCACAAAAACAAACCAAATTTCTACAAACAAAATGGATACCAATAAGTAGACATAGACAATATGGATTCATATTTTAATGTTTCTCCAAAATTGATCAAAGAATTGTCAGCCACGTCATCGACTTAACATCATGTTAAGACTGCTATGTTATGTACTACCGGTAGGTCTCTTTGTTCCCTTCTATTATAAAATATAAATACATTCCTCATGGTAGGTTTAGACTACCTGTAGTGCTTTCTCTCTCTCCTTGTTCTCCTTCTTCCTTGTACAAGGGATGGTTCTAGTGTTTTTGGTATTGCAACATGCCGACATGGTATCAGAGCACTAAGATCCAGTATCTATGATATCGTTTCTGACCATGAAAAACCAGATGTTGACTATTTGCACAGAAGAACTTTCTCTTTCCTGCACTGGTGATTTCTCTCTGCGCAAGGAGATCCTGTTACTGGCAGGTTGGCTATTCTTCCTACCTGCATATGATGTTGTGATGATTATGTGAAAACGTTTTGGTTCTCTGTTTCCGTGCGATTTTTGAGTGGTGATTTCACAAACCGCAGGCTATTGCTCACTACTGCGGAAAGACTGGCTGTCTGGTATTGGTGGTTGCTGCTGTTTGCATGTATAGTTATTGGTATTTGTTGATTTTCTGAGCTACTATCCTCCTGAGATTCTTCTCTGTGATCTGTAACCGACTCTACTTCTGCATTGGAGCCTTCTGAGCAGCTCTCGGTTTGACATAGTATTGCTGCATCTAGTTCTCTCTTGTTGGTTATTTCAGTTCATCAGTATGGCTGATCCTAAGCCCTCTGTGGGCAATGTTAATGTCTAAAAAAACTTCAATCAAATTAAGTGGTGTTTCAAATTATCTTCTCTGGGCACAAGCTGTTAAAGTACACATTAATGCAAAAATAAAGAAGGCTTATTTGATTTCTCCTCCACCATCTGCAGACTCAAAGGACTCTTCAGAATGGGTGAGTGAGACTGTACACTGCTAGTCTGGCTAGGAATGGTATGGAAACTTCTGTGGCTGCCAATGTTTCACTACTGCCAAGGGTATCTGGGACAATCTCAACGAGAGTTATTCTCAGGGTAAGAATATGTCCAAAGTGTATGATCTCTATGAAAAATCACTCTCCTTCAAACAGAATGGCAAGTCTGTTGGTGATTACATGGTGCACTCAAGGGCATATGTGAAGAGCTTAATATTTACCAGCCCCTCTCTACTGATAATGAAGTTCTTAAACTATAGTGTGCTGAAGTTTTTGTTGCAAAACTTTTATCTGGATTAGATTCCGACCCATAGTTGTCACGACGTCTAGGAGACAACTATTCCTATCTGAAGCAGCAGTCTCTTTCTTATTACACTGTGAGACAGTTGGGACATGTTCCACCCTTTCTTTTGTATCATCTGACTTTGCCCCGGAACAAGCTATATCTTTGGCCTGTCATGTGAAATGGCATAATTAGATGATCGTAATAGATTAGAAAGACCCAAGGAGTTGGAAGGGGTCCAAAAGCAAGGCGAAACCAACAAGGCAACCTGGACGCCAAGGCAATGTCTTGAAAACTATGCTCTGACCTGTAGCCTGTCAAGAGTCAAATTCTTGCTGGCGAGAAAATTCTCTATATAAATGAGATATATCGTCGGATTCAACAAATTGTGTGCCCCTCAATCTAAAACCTAAATCCACCTCATCTTCCAAGGACAGTTATATTTTTGCTGTTGCAGTGGTGGGTGTGGCTCTAGTTTTTTTCCTGGCAAAGGTCATGGTTCAAGAGGACAGGATGAGGGCTTAGTATGGGTGGTCATGGCATACAGCCAACTGATCACTCTATTCAACAGTATGCACTAATCACAGTTGAAAAGTATTGGGTGAAGCATAGGAAGCCTCAGTGGGTTATCTATTAGTCAATTTACACATATCACTTTGTCCTTCCTATTGGGTACTTGAGAATGGTGATTAATTATCGGCCTTTAAATTTCTTTTTGGCTGATGAGAAATTTCCTCTCCCTACATGTCCGGCTTTACTTATTCAGTTAGCCCATGCTACTGTGTTCTCCAAGTTTGACCTCAAAGCAGGCTTTTGACAACTTGGAATTGTTCCCAAAGACAGACCAAAGACAGCTTTTTGCATTCCAGGCTATCATATGCAATGGACAGTCATGCCTTTTGGTCTCAAGACAGCACCATCTATCTTCCAGAGAACCATGATGAAGATCTTTGCTCCCATCCAAGACCATGCTCTTATATACATTGATGATATTCTCCTCTTCTCCAAAAATGAGTCTGATCATCGTGTACTTCTTCAGCAATTCCATCAGCTTGTTCAGAAATATGGTCTGATGCTCTCCCCCAAGAAGATACAAATTGGCGTCCCTTCTATTGATTTTCTTGGTGTTTCTATCTCCAAAGGACAATATCATCTGCAACCACATATTGCAACCTCTTGCAACTATTTCCAGATGGTCCTCTCACCAAAAATCAGGTTCAACAATTTCTTGGGATAGTCAACTATATGACAGAGTTTCTTCCACAACAGATCATACATACTTCTCTGTTACATCAGCTTTTGCGTAAAAAAGCTCCTCCATGGTCTGCTGTTCACACATCAGCTATACATGCTTTAAAGAAACTCTCTGAGAACCTCCCCACACTTCAGATTCCATCCACTGGAAAAAGAATTTTACAAACAGATGCCAGTGATACTCACTGGGGTGCAGTCCTTCTTGAAGAACAGGCTCCTCCTAAAAGAACTGCTTGCGGTTACAAAAGTGGATCCTTCAAGCCCTCTGAAGCTCATTATCACTCTACATTTAAAGAGATTCTAGCAGTCAAACGAGGCATAGAGAAGTTCCAATTCCATTTAATTGGCCATCAGTTCCTAGTCGAACTCGACATGTCCAGTTTCCCTCGGACGCTTGAATTTCGCCAGAAGCGTCTCCCTCAGGCACAACTTCTCCGATGGGCTCAGTGGTTCTCCCAATGGTCTTTTGATGTTAAACACATTAACGGAAAAGAAAATGTTTTGGAAGACTTCCTCTCCAGACCTACCTCAACCTTTGCCATTATCCCTTTACTTTTCCCCATAACCCCTGAAGCCTCCACTTCCCAGTCTCCACCACCACCTGGCCATAACCTTTGTTGTTCCCTTCCTTCAACCCTTCCACCAGAAATCCTCCAAAACCTCACCTTAAGAACAGTCCTCTCTTATAGCAAATCCACAGCATTCCGCCTCCTCGAAGTCTCTCTTCGACGATACGGAATCCCCATCTCAGGACTCTGTTTTCATCCTGACTACCCTTTCCTCACCATGTTTACTTTTACCTCCCCTACTGAGATCTCAAACTTCCCTCTCATATACAAGTGCATATTTTGGCACCTCTGTTCCACCCATACCATCACACTTAATTTTTCCCTTCTTACCCTTCATTGGTTTTTAGATCGATGGCCAAATCCTCTTCACCACCATCATCCTCTTTACAACCACCCCCAACACCGACCGGTTATCCTACAGTTTCTCCAGTTGTTCACCCCACCTGAACATTGGCTTAACTTATTATCTGAATTACTCCCCTCCTCTGATGAACCATATCCAGATATTCCCCATATCAAAATCCTCTTCCACCGACCCCCTCTCATCCATCAGACTTTTGACCAACACCACCATCCCTGCCATCACATATAATGTGTCTGGTTTTCATATCTATGGCATCAAACCATATGATCCTTACCACACTCGTTTCGGCCATCGAGACGAATGGAGACGATTTCTTTCCACTATGTGTCGCGTCAATGACACTCTGCCACAACAAGTTCCGGCTCCACTTCTTACTCGTTTGGATAAGGCGTGGGATCTCCACCAATCCGGTCTCCTCACTGATCCTCGAATCGAGCGCCTCCTTGATGCGCACAACGACTGGCTTATTGATCATGCTACCTTTTATCCAACCAGCAACACTGACAGTTCTGATAGCGACTAAGGTTATCTTGTCGAATGTCGTGTGTCTATGCTTTATTAAAAGTGTCAGTAGTAAGTCTTGTTGTACTATTTGCTTTATTTGCTTTTTCAAAAGTGTATTGTATTGTTGTTGTACTATTTGCTTTTTGTACTATTTGCTTTATCAAAAGTGTCGGTACTATGTATGGAATCCAATGTACTCCTTTCCCTATAAAAGGGCTCTATGTTAATAAAGAAGGATCATTGAATCCTTGTGTGACAATAAAAAACCCGAAAATGGCTGGATAAAAGGTAGCATGATCAATGAGCCAGTCGTTGTGCGCATCAAGGAGGCGCTCGATTCGAGGATCAGTGAGGAGACCGGATTGGTGGAGATCCCACGCCTTATCCAAACGAGTAAGAAGAGGAGCCGGAACTTGTTGTCGCAGAGTGTCATTGACGCGACACAATACAATTGATGGAGGGCATGAGAAGGATTAACCATACTACTTTGATGTTGCTCCTTCTATGGCAGTGGTTGTTACCTCTAATAGTGTTTCTCCACTTCATTGCCAATATAGGCTAGGGCATTTATTTCTTTCCAAGCTGGCTGCAACATATGGTCTATCTCTTGAAAAGAGTAATCATCGTACTATTTTCCTTTTTGTAGCGTGTCTAGGAGTCCATCCTTATTTTATTTAGTTCACTCTGATATTTGGGGTCCATGTGTTAAAAGTAGGTCGTGTTTTCTTATTTTGTCACCTTTGTAGACAAACTATTGAATGGCATGTTTGTACCTTTTAAATGATCATTCTGAGTATGTCTGTTTATAAACAATTTTATTATGAAATAAAAGTAAGTTAGGTGTTTATTTAAAAAATTTACGTCCTAATAATAATGCTCTTGAGATTACTCAACGTGAAATTTTATCTTTATGTTCCTGATTGGGCATCAAGCATGTCAAGGGAATGCTGCTTCATGGGCCTCCTGGCACTGGAAAAACTCTTATTGCTCGTCAGATTGGGAAAATGTTAAATGGGAGAGAACCAAAGGTATAGGGATGACTGAATTGTTGTTTTTCATATCGTACTTGAAAAAGTAAATATGCATGTAAGTTGGAGGATCATATTAAGGTGGACACAAATACTTCATAAATCATAACTGAACTGCATTTGAAGAATTGGATCTAGACCATAAGTTCTTAAAGGGCATAAGTGACAAATATCAGGAAAGGCAATGGTTCCAGTGGTGAACTGCATTTGGAGCATGGGAATTATTTCCTGTTTTAGCAGTTCTGGGTATCTCTCTCTCGGTCAAATTTACCCCTCCCTGACTAGTATAGTGGCTTTCTCTTTACTTGTCCTAACCCATTAATTTGCTTCCTATTTCCTTACTGCATTTTCCCTATATTTTTTCTCTTTAGGTGAAGGAAATCTCTCTCATTCTCTCTTTGTTAACATTTGTAGCATGCCCATAGTTGCAAAATTGTGAATTATTTCCAAAGATTCGGAATATGTCATGCTTCTTTGATATATATATATATATATATATAAAATATTGTGGGTCATTCTGATTAATACGAACTATATAACAAATAATTCGTATTTATTAGTAAATATTAATACTTTTGTATTGGTATGTCAGGTTGACAACCGGCACTTATTATAATTAGCCATAACCCGTCAATCTTTTCGCATGGATCCTCGGGCTCGTCCTTTCTTGGAATCTCCATGCAGCCGACCCCATTAAGTTGGATAAGGTTTTGGATGTTGTTGTTGTTCTAAGAATGACATTATCCATTATAGTAGTTGCTTATATACACCTTGACAAAATGGTGTGGCAGAAAGGATAAACCAACATTAGTTAGAAATTACTCATTCCCCGATATTTCATATAAGCGTATCCAAAATCTACTGGGGAGATGCTATTTTGGCTTCTTGATGCTATTTTGGCTTCTTATTATTTGATTAATCGTATGCCCTATTCTTTCCTTCACAATCAACCTCCCATTTTTGTTGTTTCTCCTAACTCTTTATTTGTCTTATCTTATTTTGTTAGTGCACACATTTTGTTCATCATCTTCAGCCTGGCATTGACAAATTGTCTCTACGTGCTATAAAGTGTGTTTTCCTTATGTATTCTTGCACCTAAAAAGGATATCGATATTATCACCCTATAACTAGTCAAAATTTTGTCAATGTTGATGTTATAGTTGACTTACAACCTATCAATTTTAGTACTCCAATTGCAAATGACATTCCTCTTGTGTATTTTGCTCCTATGTCCAAAGGAGTGCCAGTCACCCCAAGCTGCCACCGCCTGTTGCAACCACTCTACTTCATTGCCTTCCTTACTTTCATCAGAATCTTTGCCTGGGAGGGTCAGATCCACTTGCTTTTTCTATTGTTGATTTTTTTTTTTTTTTGAGAAAACTCTTCCACTTCGATACTGCTGGTACTGACTTACAACCTAAAGATTCTAGTATTCCAATTGCAAATGACATTCCTCGTGTATTTTGCTCCTATATCCAAAGGAGTACCAGTTGTCCCAAGCTGTCAGCGCCCGTTGCAACCACTCTCCTTCATTGCCTTCCTTACTGCCGAAAGACTCTTTGCTGGAGGTTCTTCTCCTGGTGATGACTTACATGTTGCTTTACGGAAGATATTCATTCATTTACTCAGAAATATTTGGTAACCTATCCTATTGCTCAATATATTTCTATTTTCCCATCTTTCTAATTTTCTTTGTAATTTTGCTTTATCCCTCACTTCTCACTCTATTCCTAACAGGTATCAAGATATTTAATCTAATCTTGGGAAGAAATCAGATATGGATGCCTTGCTTTCTCATAACACTTGGATTTTAGTTAATAACCTACCTCCAGGTAAAGACCTTGTGCAATGTCATTGGGTGTATACCATCAAGCATAAGCTTGGCGGATCTATTGAGCGCCTAAAGGCTTACTTTTTTGCTAAAGGATATGCTCAAACCTATAGTGTTGACTATTTTGAGATCCTATCTATTACTTGATTTTGGTGCTAAGATTTGGAAGGCCACTAAAGCCACCTATTTCCACATGGGCAAGTGTGACCAGTGTTTTAAACTGAGGAAGAAGTCCATCGGGCTACTTAGAAGGAGCTTTCTGTGGCTCAATGTTACTTTAATCTGCAAGGTATATGAAATGAGATTGATTATTATGAGATTAATCAACCTGTTTGTGAAACTGATATTGTTGGGTTTAAGAAGCGTGAGGAAGAGCTCCATGTTTATGATTTTCTGGCAGGTCTCAATATGGATTATGATCAAATTAGGGATAATGTGCTTATTGTGATCCTTCACCCACCCTTGAAGAAGCCTATTCCATCATTCAGGCCAAGGAACAAAGTTGATCTGAGATGCTACAACTTGTTTCTCAGGATCGATCCGCCCTGGTTTCTGCTACTGGTACAGGTTCCCGGGCTACTTCTGACAAGCCCGTTGTCAAATGTGACGATTGTGGCAAGGAGCATCTCACTAGGAGACTTGTTGGAAGCTTCATGGATGCCTGCCAATTCTCACGGGCATAGTCAAGGTCGTGGGAAGAACACCCAAGCATATTAGTCCAAGACTACAGCTGATTTTGATAGCTCCACTACTACATGTGCCTCTCATTCTCTACCGACAAAATGACTATGCTTCATCGTATGTTAACTCAGATGGGCTCCTCTGCTGTTGCTGCTGCCTCCTCTCTACCAACAATCACTACCTCCCACTTAGCCCACTCAGTACTATAGTTTTTCACCATAGTGCATCTGTAGCTTCCTAGTCCTGGATAATTGATTCTGGGGCTACTGATCACATGACCGGTTTGCCCACCTTTTCTTTTACCTATTGTCCCTCTTCAAGTAATACCAAAATTCGTGTTGCTGGTGGTTCCCTTTCACCTACTGCTAAATCGGGTTCCATTCAGTGCTCTCTTTTGTTATCATTGTCTTCTATGTTACATGTTCCTAAGTTTTCTACTAATTTACTATCCTAACTCATTGTGTTTTAGGACTTGGTGATGGGGGCAATGATTGGCAATGGTAGATGAGTGGTGGTCTCTATTACCTAGACACTAGTCTCTCACGGGCTCTACATACTTCATCCGATTTGGCACTCTAAGAACTTTTAGGTTGGCACTGACGTCTGGGTCACCCCCATGGGGCACTTTATCTAGATTATTCCTGACATTAGTTAGACACTGTATTATAGACCGGTTTATTTGTGATGCTTGTTATTGGAAAAATAACTTCAGACTGTTTATCCTCTTTCTGATAATAGAAGTATTGTTCTTTTTGCTTTAATTCATTATGATGTTTGGGGCCCTGCCTGTTGTGTCTCTGTTTCTGACTATAGATGGTTTGTCACTTTTATTAATTACCATGCTCGTTCTACTTGGATTTATTTACTGCACCATAAAAGTGAAGTTTTTTAGTGCTTTCGGAAATTTTATTGCATGGTTTGTACCCAATTTGATGCTAAAATAAGATCCTGCATACTGATAATAGAAAGGAATATATGGATGGTTCTTTTCAGTCCTACCTAGTTGATCATGGTATCATCCATCAAACCAGTTGTCCGGTTACCCCGGAGCAAAAAGGGGTGGTTCCGTGGTTGAACGTAAGAATCATCATTTACTTGAAGTTGCTTGCTCCTTGATGTTTGAGATGCAGGTCTCTACTCCCTATTAGAGTGAGGATTTATTTACTGCATCATAAAAGTGAAGTTTTCAATGCTTTCAGGAATTTTATTGCATGGTTTGTACTTAGTTTAATGCTAAAATCAAGATTCTGCATACTGATAATAGAAAGGAATATATGGATGGTTCTTTTCAGTCCTACCTAATTGATAATGGTATCATCCCTCAGACCATTCGTGTGGTTACGCTAGAGCAAAATGGGGTGGCTGAACGTAAGAATCGTCATTTACTAGAAGTTGCTCGCTCCTTTATGTTTGAGAAGTAGGTCCCTGCTCTCTATTGGAGTGAGGTTGTCCTTACTGCTGCCTACCTCATCAATCGGATGCCTTTATGTGTACTTGGTTTTAAAAGCCCCATTTAGTTGTTCGTCCCAAGGTGTTTGATTGTGTTTGCTTCGTTCGTAATCATCAGGTTCCAAGCAAGCGCAACCATCGTGGACTCCAGTGTCCTTTTGTGGGCTATTATCCCACTCAGAAAGGCTACCGGTGCTATCATCCACCTTCTCGATGGCTCTTTGTGTCTATGGATGTGATCTTTCGTGAGACTGAGGTGTACTTTCCACCTCTTCGGCGGGAGTTATCTGGGGTCGAAATCCTCTGTGGCCAGAGAATCTGACAGATGCTAGCGAAGATAGTCTCAGATGTTGACATGTGAATCTCGATACGTGTATGGTCAAGATGAGAGCAGAGGCTGGGAAACAGAATCTAGTAAGAAATGGATCTGAAGTCTACTGTTTCCCCCTTTTCTTCTTCTCCCTCCTTCCAATATTTTCTGACTTGATTTTTATCCCTCCATCTTCGGCCATCTGCTATATCGAACTGTAACCGTTGTTTCAATTCATTCTCTCACTTTTTTTAATGGTTCATCTATCACGCTCTAATCCGTCTTTTATAAAGATTATTTGAGAGCGTAAAGCACAAGTTGAACTGCGGCACCATTTGTTCAACTGGTTTTCACAAACCCAGTCTCCATATTTCATCTGAAGGAAAGAAATTTTGATTTTGGTATCGAGGTTTCGTGATGAGAACTCGAAACGCTGAAACCCCCAAATCGAGGGCTACGAAGAAAATGTTGGTGAGGAAATCTGCCACTAAAACCCCTCCAAAGCCATTAGAAGAACAGCTAGAGTCTCCTACGGAGAAGAAGGAGAAACCCTAATCTGTTCTGTCTTGGCGATTTGAAGAGAGGAGAGGAAGGAGGGAGAAGAAGAAGAAAAGGGGAAAACGGTAGACTTCATATCTGTTTTTTACCAGATTTGGTTTCCCAGCCTCAGTCTCTCATCTCGATCGTATAAGTGTCGACATCCAAGACCGTCTCTGCCAGCATCCGCCATATTCTCTGGCAGAAGAGGATCCCGATCCAGTTATCTAATAGTGAAGAGGTGATTTAGATTCTTACTTTTGTGATTGTCCTTTCCTTACCATAGATGATCATGCTACTCGAAAATACTGAAAACAAGACTACTAATTCAGAGTCTCCATTGATCCAGCGGTTACTGTTTATGGGTAGCAATAGATCCAGCAAAAAACACAGGAAGGTCCAGTGATACAAGTATTTTCTTGTAAAAAAAGAACTGACACTACCACTCATACTCCATCGCTTCCTGACCTTGAGTCTTCTCCCCCAGGTATAACCTTTCCTCTTACTTTTGATCAATCTCTTGATGTTCCTATTGCTCATAGAAAAAGTAATAGGACTTGTACCCAGCATCCAATTTCCAAAGTGGTGTTATTCAATGCTCTTTTCCCCATCATATCGTGCATTTGTATCTTCCTTGTCCTCTATTTCTCTTCCTAAAACCTGGCAGGAGGCAAATGCAGAACTTAAGTGGAAGGAGGCAATGAATGAGGAGAAGAGAGCTCTTCACAAGAATTACACATGGGATCTGGTTGTTCTTCCCTTGCAAAAGCGAGCATTTGGCTACAGATGGGTGTTCATGATCAAGCATAATGATGATGAGACTGTGGATGAATATAAGGCAAGGCTGGTGGCAAAGAGCTTTACTCAGACTTATGGAATTGACTACCAGGAGATTTTGCCCCTGTGGCAAACATGAATAATGTTCAAGTTATCATCTCCTATGTAGTGAACCGAGGATGTGAATTATAGCAACTTGATGTAAAAAATGTCTTTCTTCATAGAGAGTTGGCTGAAGAAGTGTATATGGACATTCCACCAGGATACTCTAGTCTTGAAACACAAGGCAAGGTGTATAGACTAAAGAGAGCTCTGTATGGATTAACGCAATCTCCCTAGGCATGGTTTGGTTGCTTTCACAAGGCCATGATAGCAGTTGGTTTTACTCAAAGTAATGTTGATCATACCCTATTTATTAAAAGGGTGGGTGATCAAATCATGGTGCTGATAGTATATGTGGATGATATTGTTGTTACTGGCAACGTAACAGATGAAATTTATAAACTCAAAGCCTATCTTGGTAATGAGTTTGAGATCAAGGACCAAGGAAGACTGAAATACTTTCTTAGTATTAGGGTGGCACATTCAACCAACGGCATTGTTCTTTCTCAGAGAAAGTGTACCTTGGACTTCCTCTCAGAGACTGGTATGTTAGGGTGTAAACCACTGGATTTGAGGCTAACTCTCATCTCAGAAGCATAGAAGGTGAATCGGTTGATAATGGTTGGTATCAAAGGCTACTTGGAAGACTCATATATCTATCCCACACAAGACTAGACATAGCTCATGCAGTAAGTTTGGTGAATCAGTACATGCATGATCCTTATTCCTCACATATAGATGTTGTGAACCGGATCCTTATGTACTTAAAGGTTACCACAAGAAACGACATTTTATTCTCTCTTACAGATCATATGAAGATTGAGGCATACATTGATGTTGATTGAGCAGGTTCCGCAGATGATTGTCGCTTTACTACTGGCTATTGTACATTTGTTGGTGGTAACTTGGTTACGTGGCACAGTAAAAAAAAATCATGATCTGGGTGTGTCCGTCTAGATGCCGATGTTGCTATATTGTAATAATAAGTCAGCTATCAACATTGCACACAGCCCTGTTCAG
The DNA here is from genome assembly GCF_013358625.1 of Macadamia integrifolia. Classification (NCBI taxonomy): domain Eukaryota; kingdom Viridiplantae; phylum Streptophyta; class Magnoliopsida; order Proteales; family Proteaceae; genus Macadamia; species Macadamia integrifolia. The sequence goes on along the minus strand of NW_024870676.1, from coordinate 376,187 downwards.
CATAATCGTAACAAGCATGTCGAGATTGACAGACATTTCATGAAGGAGAAATTAGAACAATGACTTATTTGTATTCCTTTTGTGTAGAGTGAAGATCAATTAGCAAATGTTCTCACAAAGGGACTTCGTAGTAAAACTTTTTATTTTATTTGTTCAAGTTGGGTATGTGATATAGATATACACACACCAACTTGAGGGGGAGTGTTGAATAATGCATTATTGTAATAATGGATTTTAGGGGTTATGTCCAAACGGACCCTTAAGCTCTTAGGGACTACTTAGACTGCTGTTTAGGACTACTTATTTTGCTATAAACAGAGGAGGACTGTGCTCATTAAGGCACAAGTCCATATTCCCTAAAATCTTCATATTTGTTTGCTAGTTGTCAATCAACATGTGCTTATAACAACTTAAATCGAAGGCTAATTCAATCATTCACATTTTTCTTCAAAAAAATAGTTGGAAACCATTGCAACCGCCCCTCCCCCTGAATTTCCTCGGACTCCCCCCTGCTACCCAAGCTCCCCGACCCCCTTTGCTACTCCACCCACCCATCCAAAGCCATAGAGTTCAGATCCCGAGTCACCAAAGAAAACCTTCCAACTTGAATTGTCAAAGCCGCTCAATTGAATCCAAAAAACAAATGCAAGAGGTTGAATCTCACATTCTCACTGCCAACACATCATACTCTACTTTGATATTGGATCGGGTGGCCAACCACGGATGCATCCTCGTGATTTGGACTTTTGAGGCTTGAAGATCAGTTCAAAGACCAAAACAAACATTGGATGTTCCGGTCAAAAGATTCGAAACCTGAGAATGTTGTAGGTAACAACGCCCACCTGCACACCACCCCCTCTTCCTTTCTCTTCAAATATTTTTGGGCTTCTTTTGCTTTCATTTTCCTGATCATTGAAAAAGAGTATAGAAGAAGAGGAGTGTCCACTCAAGACTGTCTTCCAAAAACCCAGGTTCTGGTTTGTTTCCCTCGGGGCCTGTATTGTTTTGAAATCCCAATTTTGTTTTCACGCTAGTTTCTATGGTTGAGGAAGTTTGCTAAAGAGGCAGTGGGTTATCTTCACGGCAAGAAAATGACTTCGATATTATGCGACTCATAAAGGAGAACCAAGCGTATCGAAGGTAGCAATACGAAGTGAAATAGACTGGAAAAAAAAAAAAGGAAGAAGAAGATAAAAGTCCAAATTGCACAAAAAATTGGGAAACTTAATCAATCGATAGAGAGTACCAGTACCACCACCCCTTACCTTTACTCGGATCAAGCAACACAATCAGTCTATAGAACACCTCACATCACAAAGAAAAAAAGATCAAAACAAAAAGAAATCAACAGGGCGGAGAGTACACACAGACCCCAAACTATATTTCTTGCGTTTGAAAAACATATATATAGAAAAAAAGAAGAAATGATCGATAAAAAAACTCAGAAATCTAAACAGAATCATGAAACAAAAAGAAAACGATAATCCGATCAATTTTTCCATCAGTTGCATCAACATTTAACAGTAATAAGTCGACTGATTGGGGAAAACCCTTTCACAAAACGAGAGTTTTCTAGATCAAATTAATACCTGGTTATGTTTTAGAGACTTGGAAGCCGGTGCCTTGATCTCGATGACGTCAGGTTCGTAATGTGAAGAGCTGGCCCCAGACATTGAAATAAGCCTGTTCACAACACCGCCAAAAACTGTAATAATTGAACAGAAGAGCTCAAAGCACTAAAGATTATAAACAGAGGAGAGAGGGGGAGAGAGAGAATGACTTCGACTTCCTTGAGACGAATCTAGATAACGGCGGCTGCTCCATCCCCGGAATGCAGTTTTCGGAGAGAATCTGAGAGTGAGGGTTTTGGCTCCACACGATCGGCTCAGCTGTTCCTCATTTCTGAAATTTCCTCTCTCTAGTACAAGCAATTCTTCTCTCTCCAATTTCTCTTTCCAACTTTCTGTTAAAAGAGACCGATTCAGTAGTCTGTAGTAGTCTCTCTCTCTCTCTCTCTCTCTCTCTCTCAATTCGCGCCTTCTCAAGTAAGTTTTTCTAAAGCACACAAAAATAGCGGGGTTGTCATTCTACAGAAATAACCCTAGATTGACCAATAATTACGAATACTACCCTCCTTATTTTAATTACGAAAGAAAATAAAGTTTGGAGAGGTATAAGTATATTGTAAAGGTCTATTAAGCTAATGGATAATATCAATAGAGGCACATGATGCGATATCATCATGGAAAGATATGAGATAATTGATAAAAGTCATTTCAAAAAAGGAAATATAGAGGTAGCCGCAATAGGTGCTAGCTTATGATATACCCACAGTATTATTGTCATACAAATAAGTGATAAGCTCCAAGGCCAATAAAAGCCACAAAAAAGTTAAAAATAAGCTTGAAGTCCACCCCATGGTTGCAAGTATCGATCTGGGATTGGCCGCATTGGTCGTATCAGGTCAGTGTCGATTGAGATCGATCCCCAATCCTTGATCGATCCGGATAGGTTATCCGGATGATTTTAGGGGTAAAATAGTAAAAAACTGGTACTTTTTATAAAAAGTAAGGGTAAAATAGATCGATATCAACCGATCCAATCTGATCCGATCTAGATAGATATTGGCAAAGACCAATACCAATACTGATACTGATACCAACACCAATACCAATACCGTCCCTAAATCCTTGGTCCACCCAGCTTCATTTGTAGGAGATTCAAAGCTACCATCACAAATGATGATAGGATGATCCTTACTTGATAAACTTCAGTGATCCTTTAAAAAATAAAATTACAATAGGGATTAAATGATATAGTTGGCAGAAGACGTGAGTTGGTAATCCATTTATTAGGATTGTAGCCCGTTATAGAGGAATGGTTAGGCTTAATCTTAAGGAAAGCATATTGATCTCTATAAAGTCAAATAAAGTAAAAAGTAATAGATGAAATAAAAAGACGTCTGAAGAGACTCAGTTCCAAGGATTTAACGGACGGTATCGGTAGTTCCGATGCCAATCTGGAGTGGATCGGATCGGATCAATGGGTATCAGCCGATTTTGCCCCTCTTTTCTTATAAAAATACTAATTTTTTATTATTTTACCCTTGAACCATTCTGGATAACCAATCCGAATTGATCACAGATCAGTCTCAGCCAATACCAATCCGATACAATACTGATACCAGACCGATACTTGAAACCATGCTCAGTTCTCAAGCCCAATGGCCCTGCAGGACCAATACGTTTGGAAACTAGATAAGATAAAACTAAATGTCATTCAGTTTCAGATATAACATCACAAAAGGCAAAATAAAAATCAATACTCTAAAAATTAGTTAACTTGTTCTGAGTCTTAAGTCCCGCTACCAAATCTCTAAAAAAACATAAAAAAAAACTTAATCTTGCTATGAAGTTTAAGTTTCCATAGAAAATTAAGAATGTATATAAACTAGTAAAGCTGATACGTGCAAATGCACATGCAAGCATTTGTCAGGTTGCAAAGAAATTAAATGTCTACAACAATCTAAAAACATCATAAAATTTATCCTTTGTCAAATTTATTGATCCAAATTTTTGTAAGGCTCAATCTATTTTTATAAGGCTCAAGCAAGCCCCCATCGATGCAAAACACAAAAGCAAGTCTCCTTTCTTTGAGACTGCCTTTTCTCCCTAAAAATCAGTATAACAAGAGTATCAGATACAAAGGATTAGAAGAAGGAAAAAAAACACCACTTACAACAACAACAACAACAACAACAAAAACAAAGCAGATTATGAAGCAAGGTTGATCTAGTTTGAATGCAAACTTTGTAAAGTCAGATTACAACCTCGAATACAACTTCTCCAATTGATTTATTTGGCTGATGGTTCAAATCAGAGAACCTTCAACAGAAACAAAATCAAACACAAAAAATGAAAAATAACCATATCCTCATTAGCAAATTGTGTTTTATTGTGAGAGTAATAAGGGAGCGAACAATGCTTTGGAAAATAAAGAAAAATAGAAAGTATGATAGAAGAAGAGAGAGAGAGTTAGAGGAATGAAAAACCCCATACCTGTAAAGAAGACAATGACTATTAATGGTGAATCAAAGTCGTGTGGCAAGATAGGTTACCATGAATTTTTTGATGATGGATAGATAGAGGAGCACAAAACTTATAAATAAGAATATCCAAAGTTGTTTGGAGAGAGAAAGAAAGAGAGAAGTTACCAAGGATACTTCGATGGAGGCTACAACATATTCTTTAATTAGGGTTATTTAAAATTAAAAAGGAAAGAGAATGTGAAGACATATGGTACTTGTTTGGTAGAATATAAGGTTTTTTTTTTTAGAACAAATATAAGTTTACCAAATAAAGACAAACTATCTCAGCCCCTATTCTCTACCATTGATTATTTACCAAATCTAATAAAAAAAAATCAGATCTTGGGCAAGGGGAGAGTTAAGGAAAGAGAAGATTTTCTCTCCAAAATAAAAACTGAAGATAAACAATAAAAATTAGAAAAATCTAGATAAAAAATAAAAATGATACCAATAATTTGGGAGAAATAAAAAAAAATTGAAAAAAAATATAAGAAAAGAGAAAGAGAATTTAAATAAAAATGAAGGGTAAAATAGTCAAGAGAAAGATTAACCACAAAGCATGAGTACATGCACTTATATAATAGTATGATAGTATGATGTGTGTGTGTGTGTGTGTGTGTGTGTGTGTATGTGTTTTATATTCAGTATCTATAGTCAAGCCACATTGAGTTAATAAGAATTAGTTAAGGGGCATATCCAAAATTCCTCCCCTTGATCACGTTACCAAGAGCTTATAATAAGATCATCTTATATCATTTATTAGTGATGGTAGCTTCATGGAAAATACTCATCAAACAGGATGGCCTTCAATTATAGTTTGTATATATGTTACTCTTTATTCTGATTATGTAGGGATAGGGATACTTGAAGGAATTCTTCAGGCGCAATGATAATGAGTTACTGTTGCCACAAATCTAAACTGATTGTGAAGAAATCATCAAGCTTTTCCATCTGGGACGGGAGGGCTAACAATGAGAATTGTCCTCCTTTTTGTTAGATTTATAAAATTTGGTGAAGAAGTTTATAACTTTTAATTTGGAGAAACAATGTTGAAGCAAAATCTCTGTTGCGCTTGGCTTTGTCCCTCTCCCTTTTTTTTTCTTCTTTTGAATGAAGTAGTTTTTTTTGAAAAATAAAAATCTAAGTGATTATTGATGCCAGTATGCCACATCATATCGAAAGATTGAATAAATCAAAGTCTGATTTCAAGTCCCTTGAAAATGAGCTCATTCACACTTAAATATAAACGACTAGGCCTAAGTTGGGATGGTATATAGATATGAAATCTTTCCCAAAAAAAAAAAAGCCTATTCAGAACTCCATCTACCTAAATAATGGAAGTACCTTCATAATACTAGTTCAAATCCATGAGTCATGACTCATAATTATTAAAAACAACAAGATCCAAAATAAATTGATGAGGGAAATATCTAGCTTTTAAGATTCGAGCCCATAAAGTAGAAGTGTTAGTATGTAGAAGCCATAGTAGGTTTAGTTAAGGGCCTTATTATAATATCTTATGAAATCCCAATCCACCAAAAGCCTAGAAACCAAAAACTATTATTTTTTTATTTTTTTTTATTTTTTTTTGTTTATTAAAAGCAGAACCTTTCCAAAAAAAAAAGAAGTATTTTTTTGTTTGCAAAAGGTTTTGAAATTATGGGAGAGAGATTTTATTGTAGCCTAACATTATGCAATAGTATTTTATAAATTAGCATCTTATTGATCCTCGGATTTCCTTTTTACATGTCATGAACTGTTCAATCTATTCATTATTGGGACTCCATTATCTTCTCTTTTGTTGTAATGACGACGACACTCATCCATTTTATGATTGGAAAAACCATGCCAGATGGGAAAATAAAGATAATAAAAGACGAATAATAAGTTGTTGCTAGGACTAGTTCAACAACATCTGGAGGAAGATGAGATCTCTCAAGGGCAGAGAAACAGAAGCCCCCAAAGTCCTCTATCTCTCCATTGCACATCATTGAGTTTGTAGGAACCAAGGAAGAGCATGACATGCTTCTGTACCTTTCACTATCATTATTACTATCACTCTTCTTAGATGATTGAGACCACTTTCTGTCAGCTACTTCTTGACATCCGTTGGATCCACTTACAACTTCAAAGCGTACAGGGTGTTGTAGAGAAAAATATGTAATGGTAGATAAAACGACTAAGGTTCTTTTCTCTCCATCCACTAATTTTTATATCATTTTTCAACAATTATAGAGAGATAGATGGTTCTTGCAATAATATGCCTCTTTCTCTTCTCCCCATTTTCTAATTATATGAGGCTTAATTTGATTGTTAAGAAAGGAATAGAAAAGAAAAGAAAAAATTCAAAAAGTTTTGAATTTGAGGAGAGAAATAGATATATTAATCAATCATTGCATCATAATAACATTATAATGCAATTTTTCTTTTTCTTCTTTTCTATTATTTTCTTGACAACCAAAGTAAGCCTTAGTACTTAGAATCACACCTTATTGAACTAAGACTTTTTCCTCATTAGTTTTTATCCTTTCACGTTCTTTCATCATTTTTCTTCCCCTGAGCTAGGATACTCCAAATATAGCATAGTATACCCATTTCACATAATAAGGGAGAGGGTTTTTTATAAGGCAGTATAGCTCTACATCAATGGTAGGGGCCAATGGAAGCACTAACAAGGGCAAGATTTTTGCCTCTGGAATTGTCCTTTTGCACCCCCCCAACCCACCCCACCCCACCCCACCCCACCACACCACACCACACCACACCACATTGTCTAATGTAGGGGCCATGATGCCTATCAGGCCTTTTCCCCTCTAATAATAATTTTAAAATGAAGATTTTATTGCTAGGTAGCATAATTATCTATGGAGAATCCACATCAACAAATAGTTTATCATTAGTCAAAGTCATGTTCCAATGGCAATTCCAAACCTATTGCCACTTCACCATCCTTGTGATACTAGTTGTCCCAATAAAACAAGATTTTCCATTTATATTTGGTGGGTTTTTAGGGAATCCAAAATAAATGCTTTTTTGATGGTAATGTTCCAATAGGACAATAATTCTGATATTAGTTAGTTTCAAGTAGGGTGCACATGGGCCGAGTTTTTGAAAACCATAACCTAATCCAACCCTGCATCCCATTAATTGAGCATAGGCCTGGAAAAAAATCAATCCTAACTTGCACTTAGAGCAGGTTGGGTTAGACGTAATTAGCCCTAACTAGGGGAGTAGAGGTTATTGGCCGGCCAAAAAAAAAAAAAAGGAGTTTTCAGCTGACCAAGCCACAAGCCGCAATGCAATAGGATGGGGTCAATAGGTTAACATCAGTACTTGAGGATTAAAAAATGAATTTTAATCCTAATAAAACCTGCTTTAATCCTATATGGCAGGCTACATATTATATATAATAATATGTATAAAATAAGCAATATTAAACATATTATCTAATTTATAATTAAAGTCAAGATTGGGTCGGGCTGGGTGGGCCTAGGCCTCAACCTGGGCCAACCCAACCCTGATCCAGGGTTTATTTTTTTCAACCCTAACTGCCCTTAGGGTTAAAAATCAAGACCTATTTGAGTTCAGGCGGATCAAGGCCGGTTCAGGCCTTCAAGGCCAAATATGCACCCTAGTTCCAAAGTTGATTTTTCTTGTCAAAAATATTTCTGACCAGTTCTTTAGAATCATCAATAATTCTAATAAATGTAATTTTCTTATGTGAGCTTCAAAATATTCCTAACCACTACTCTCCAGTCTCCACTGAAGATATAGATATTTCAAACCAGTTATTTATATTTTGTCACTCTTAATGGTAATAGAAAGCTTAGTTATGAATGTGACCCCAACAAAAACCTTTAACTTCGTTTAAAACTTGAAGAACTAATCAATCACCTAGCTAGGTTGGGTCCCACCAGGAAAAGAAGAAATAAAAGGTCCAATGCTTGACCAAGAAACTTATAGCTATTACAACTTAATCTAAATCATAGAAGTCAAGTATAATTAAATCTTAAAATAATTCAAAGTTGTAAACAAAACATGCAACAAATTAATAATTAAATTAAATGTTAATTAAACCGCAACTTTAAGTAAAGGGTCAAAACATAGAAGAAAAATAATAAATATATCTGTGGTTTATATACATGAGAAAAAGAGAATCAAATGTGAGAAATAATTTATAAATAAATCCAATAATTAGATTATTAATAATAATAATATATTATAAACTAAAAATTGAAAATTAAAATATAAAATCATGTATAAATAAAACAAGGGAAAAAGTTGGATATGCCATTGATATCAAGTATGCTAGTACTCATTGTGTTTATTCTCACTTCTCTTTTTTTGAAATGACCCTCATATCCTTCATGATTGATACTCCATTATATGATCCTATTGGTGTTATCCGCTAACATACTTGATATCAGAGACATATATATCCCTTTCCCAACAAACAAATAATAAAAGACATGTATGATAGAAAACTTCAAAGCCAAAAAAACCAACCAAACAATGCAATAAATAGAAATTAAAAGGTTTGAATGATGGAAAAAAAGACAAAATGAAGGAATTATCAACTTAAAAGAGATGCCTATGTTGGAGTCACGTGGGATCCAACACCATGAGAAGACAAGTTTTGTTTTATGTAACATATAAAACCAGGCAAAATGGTCGCGGTACGTGCAGAAAAATAGGAATGCAGAACGTTCGGAGCTTGGTGAATGTTCACGTAAGTGATATGATTGACACGTGTTAAATATGTTAATCCTGCTAACAGAGTTGTAAACGGTTACAACTCTGTTTAATATTATTAATATTTAAATAAATAAATAATAAAAATCCCAATATAAGTGGACTCCTCCTTTCATTCTGCTTAAAACTCTCGACCCTCTCTTTCTCTCTCTCCTTGCTTCTTCTTTAAGGTTATTCCTTCTTTCTTCTTCCTTTTTCACCGCTCTCCAATCTAATTGAAGTTTTGTTTATCAATCTCTCATATGTTCAGTGCCTGAAAATAGTTATGTTGATTTTTTTCTTATCTCATCCTATTTTGAGAGAGAGAGAGAAAGAGATGAAGATGATGGCGGTTGTAGAAAGAAGGAACAACGTTGAAGAAAAAGCAAGAAGAGAGAGAGAGAGAGAGAGAGAGAGAGAGAGAGAGAGAGAGAGAGAGAGAGAGAGAGAGAGAGAGAGAGAGAGAGAGAGAGAGAGAGAGAGAGAGAGAGAGAATTGAGATTTCCCAACAAAATCGAAGGAGGAGTCCGCTATTGGATTTTTATTATTTATTTATATAAAAAAATATTACACAAATTAAGTAACCACATCCGTCATCTCTCCACCCTAAAAACTAGGAATCAGTTACAATATAAAAAACTAATAGATGGTTTAGATTAATCTAAACTTAAATGAACGGCTAATATTAAAAGAAAGTGAAAATAAGATTACAATACGTACGTCCTGCTACCACTCGCCCATAAAACCAACTACCTTGAAAGGAAAAAAAAAAAAAAAAGAAAGAAAAGGAACTAGAGAAAAAAGAACGTTGTAAACCTCATTTGATCTTACTCGGTTGTTTTTATCGTCGACTCACACACAAGCATACCTAGAGAAAATTTAAATAAAAAAATAGTAAAAACATAGATAATTCCTTAAAAGGTTTTCTTACATTGTAGGTGAAGGAAAAGTACATATATAAATGCTTTTCGCTTATATATAGTATGAAATCGGTAATACCTTGGCTGTTCCTTGATACCTTCTGCACATTATCTGAACTTCTCGGTCTAGAGAAGGGTGGAGGAAACTTATCTACTAGTTTCTTTACAAGCTAAGAAACATTTGCAGAGAAGATGAAAGGAAGAATCATTAGTATAAGGCAAACATTGAAATTGGATAGATGAATGAAAGAATAATGATAACGATGATAGTGATAATAATATTATACGGGAGAGGGATTACATGCTTTAAGTGTGGGAAAAAATCTACATGCCACACCAATGGCTAGGCATGTCTCAAAATATGTATCATTCACATGAGGCCCACATATATAGAGTGGGAGAGAAAAAAGAATGAAAAATCTATATAAGTGGGAAATTGTGCTTTGGAAAAATGGGGAAGCTTTTCCCTAATAATGTATATAAACTTTGATTGCTCCAACAAACAATGACATAACTGATAGTAACCCTTTTCATTACCTTCTTTAGTTTAGGCGTCAATGCAAAGAAAATTTACCTGGTGGCAATTTTTGATGGAGCAAAATGAAAGATACACATGGTGGAAGTACATGTTGTAGAAACGCAACCCTAAAACGATGCAAAAGATAATGGAAAAAATAAGAACAAGCAATGCACACAGATTTACAAGGTTTTTGCAAGATTTTCTACGTCCCCGATGAGATGAGATTCTGCTTCACTATCAATGGAAAATAGGGTTACAATTCTCATCCCTCACACCTCTTAGTATTGCTTATATTACAGAGAAAGAGACCCTCGCTACAAATATATAGCGGGACTGCCGTCCTTCCTGTCGAGGCACTGCACCAATACTCCCTGGATTAAATTGTGACGGAATACAAGACATCGTACACCAACACATGCGTTATATGTGCATGAAAATCAAGCATTAAAACTAGAAGAATTTAGTTTATGGATGCCATGACACTTTAAAGAAAAAGAGAAAAATAAGTGGTGCTCGTGTCTAAGAATAGAGAGTGATGAAATGATTGCCCCACCCCTATTGATGCTCTTATGTGCATCCTCATTTACCCCCAAATTGGTGTAGATGCCACACATTTCTTCCTAAAAATAATAAACAATATCTATGTGAAATGGAGATGGATTGGGAAGCACCATAGGTTTAGAGAACCTTTTCCCTTGAGTTTATAATAGGGGAAAGTTTTCCTTCACCCATGAAGGATTCACCCACAAAACTAAGGTCATCATTACTCTCTTTATATGTTGAAGGTATCAAATGCCCTTCATTGAGCAGACGATGGTCATTAAAGGACACACACATACAAATAAATAAATAAATAAATAATAATAATAATAATAAATAAATAAATAAATAAATAAATAAATAACAATGACAATAAAAATAAAAATAAAATCAAATAAAGGAATTACTCTCCCACCGGCTTAAAGGAAAACTTGGTCCAAATATAGTGTGCGACTTTTTTTTTTTTTTTTTGAAGGATATAAAAGTAGATAGAAAATCCAATTCACATGTTACACTTCTCAAGTAACTCTTTCCTATAGTATAGGAGTTAGAAGAAGGAAGGCAATGTGAAGAAGGGTATTGGAATAAGGGATGAAATAAATAATTTTGTTTACATATCATAGGTTCTCCTTTTCTTCAAGAACATTATAATTATGGTAGAAAGAAATTTTAGGGAAGTAGTTCTCTATTTGAGAGCACGGCCTACACTTTCACTTCTTGCGTCTTTATCTCTTCTCCTCCAAACAAGGGATAGAGAAGTCATTTCATAGGAGAAAGATAGAGATAGAATCATGGGAGCACTGTGTAGTCCACGCTTTCGAAAAAAGTTCCTTTTTCTAAAATTTTTTAATTATATGCAAGGGATTTTTTTTTTGGGTGAATAAAAAATATATTAAAATGAAATATATATATATATATATATATATATGAAATTTTAAGTTACTTAAGTTCTTAAAATATTTTCAATTATATGAGATTATTGATAAGAGTGGGGACCTATCGAAGAGTGCAGTGTAGGGATAAGCAAATTTTTTTTAGACTTTACTACTGCGCTTGACCTTTCCATTGCTAACACCTTCTTCGCCAAAAGAGAAAAGCACCTGATTACCTACAAGAGTCGATATCATGCCAACCAAATTGACATCATCCTTACTAGAAGCTTGACAGAGTGCAATGTAAGAATTGTAAGGTAGACCTGGAAAGAGCTTAACAATACAACATAGATTACTTATCTTGGATATGTGCCTCATTTTATCGAAACATTAGTCTAGTAGAGATGTTTTCCTAAAGGTAAGGTGGTAGAGATTGAAAGGTGATTTAGCTGGGTCTTTTACAGATGAAGTGACAAAATATGGGAAGTAGGAGTTTGAAGGAGACACCAACATGATGTGAACAGATATGACAAATTGTATTAAGAAAGCTGCTAAAGAGGTACTAAGGATGGCTAAGGGTACTTGGCAGGCCCTTAGGTGACTTGGTGGTGGGATGAAAAAGTACAGGCAGGCATCAAGACTAAGAAGGATAATCTTAAGATTTGGCAAAGGTCTGTGGAGATGGAAGAAAAAGAGATATAAGGCTACCAAAAATGCGGCTAAGAAGATTGTGGGAAAAGCTTGAGCAAAGAAATATGATGACTTGTACAATAATTTGGATACCAAGGAAGGGAAAAATACTATCTACAAGATTGACAAAATTTATGGAAAAAAAGAGTAGAGATCTCGATCATGTTCGGTGTATTAAAAGTGATGACTATAAAGTGCTTGTTAAGGATGAAAATTTTAACAGGAGATGGAGTGAGTATTTTTTCGAATTACAGAATGGGGATAGCTCTAATAAGAGAACCCAAGGGGGTAGTGCAGTTGGTAAGCAACGAACTTGGTACGAGCAGTAAACTTGGACGTCCTAAGTTTGACTCACACTAGACACACCTTGGGCCACTCACATGGGGGTGTTTAGTGTTCTTCATTGCTTTCAGTGAAAGTTGAAAGGTTCTCATTCAACCCCAGTATGACCCAGTCCATGTGGTTGTGGGGTCAGTATGGGCCCACGGTACTAGTCAAGCTGAAGGCTTGGATACCTGGCGATAGCAAAAAAAAAAAAAAAAAAAAAAGCTCTAATAAAAGTGGTGTGAGTAATTAAAATGACCACAGACTTCATAGATATATACAAAGATAAGAGTATATATCTAAGGTTAAAGAATCCCTAAGAAAGATGAAAGCAGGAAAGACACCAAGCCAAGATGAGGTCACAATAGAAGTGTCACACCCCGTTCACACAGAATCGGATCGGTGATCGAGTTAACTCCTGTTAACCCAAACCTGCCAGGATCATCAGACTGCCCCTTCAGCAAAAGTCATACCTGTATATACCTGTAAAAACCCCAATACTCTTGATATCCAATTTGTATTACATAATATATTTACATGTGAACCCATAGACGGCGTGATATATACAAAAGAATTACAATTTAAACATCCAGAGCATGGAAGGGGTAACATCACAAAATAATCAAAAGGAATCCCGGATTGGTATTCAATGTTGCTGTCCCGCAACACAACTCTCTCACGGGCACTCGGCCCTGTACTCAAGATCTTCAGGGACCCACCAATCCTGAGCCCGCCTGTCTTGGTTGGGCTGCTGGCTCGACCAGCAAGCAAGACCAGTTGGAACCTGGCCTGTCGCTCCTGGCCCGCCGATCCTTATAGGGTCACTGAGTTGAGCGATGGGCAAGGACCAATAGGTAGCTCACCCATCGGTTGACCTACTAATCCGACTCTTCGGGTTTCGATTAGGCCTAAATTTATCAGACAACCTTCTATGGTGATTCTAAACGTGTTGAGATCATCGTACTCCATTGATTGTGAACCTAAAATGGAGTTATACTAAATTCAACATCTTTTATGATAGGTTATACTAGAAACTCATGTCATTGCACGTAGGGGTGTCAATTCGTGGCCCGAACCGGCTAAATCGATCGGGACCGACCGTTTATAGATCGGCCCGGCCCGAACCGTTTATTAAACGTGTCGGGCTTGAGCCCGGCCCGTTTATAAATGGTCTCGATTTTGCTACTTGAACCGTCGGGCACCCGATCGAGACCGACCAAATAAAGCCCGACCGAGACCGGCCTATTGTGCACCGACTTGGCCCGACCCTTTAATGATTGTAGAATACATATTTTACCCCCCAAATTAAAGAATAAAAACTAAAAAGTAAAGACATGTTCCCGAGTTGGTATTCAATGTTGCTGTCCAGCAACACAACTCTCTCACGGACACTCGGCCCTGTGCTCAAGATCTTTAGGGACCCACCAATCTTGAGCCCGCCTGTCCTGGTTGGGTTGCTGGCTCCACCAGCAAGTAAGATCGGTTGGCACCTGGCCCGTTGCTCCTGGCCTGCCGATCCTTATAGGGCCATTGAGTCGAGCGACGTGCAAGGACCGATGGCTAGCTCGCCCATCAGTTGACCTACCGAATATAAAGTGTACCATGCCCTCAATAACTAAGCCCGATTAGTTAAATGGGCGGACACGGTGTAGCCTTTGAAAGTCTTCAAGTCCGATTAAGCCCGACTGAAACCGAACCGACCCGACCGGTTGACACCCCTAATTGCACGCCGAATCTTCCTTGTGCCAGGGTGATCATTGTATACAACTAGGTAAGTGGAAAGAGGACATTGACATTATTTTTTAGAGTGTTTTTACATCATTCCATTATAGTTGTAGATTAGCCATGTCATCACTTTATTACTGTTGTGTAGACTAGTCATCTATGAATGCCATCTGCATACATTGCCTTGTGCATCATGAAATTCATTTATGATTGTTATGTTCAAATCCTTAATTGTTAAATGCTTATTCTTGTTATGGGTTATAAGATGGATGATTTTAAATTATTGAATGTGATGCATTGCTAGACTAGATGCCGTAGTCGGCTTGGAAACGAATGCATTGGTGGCTAGTAGAATAGGACAGGGTGGTACTATGCAGTCATACTATCTCATATAGGAGCATGCGGATAGGAATGACATGTCCTTGTGCTACGACCCTTCCTAGCAAGGGTTTAGGTGTTGGGTATATCAAGCCTGAGGTTGTATACCAATGGTGACAATTTAAAGTACTCCCGGTAGATCACTAGGACGGTCAGCAACTTTAGTGATATAACAAGAGGGCCAATCATACTGCTTTTAATTTAATGCAGGGTAAGGCCCAATTTACTTTTTGGGTACCCACGTTTGGCCTTCTCCGACAACCCTATGTGAGTATCGCAGGATGGAGTTCGTGACTCGTACTCAGGGCATACGCACACTGTGGTTGTGAGTAGCACATCACCTATGACTTAGATGTGATGCTTAGGTGATCTAGGTTAAAAAAAATAGACTTGCATACATATAGGTGCATTTGTATTGCGAATGATTGATTGATCTTTCTTTTCACATACTAGGCTAGTGAGCTCATCCCATGTGCATACCATTTTTAAATGATCTTGCAGGTTATTCGGTTGAAGAGCTAGAGTTGGGACCCATTGTGGAGTTTTTAGTTGAAGACTGGTGGGTCTTTGAAGATCTTGGGCACGAGACCGAGTGCCCATGCGAGAGTTGTGTTGCGGGACAGCAACATTGATACCTACTCAGAATTCTTTTTAATTATTTTGTGATATTACCTCTTTTGTGCTCTAGATGTCTAAATTATAATTTTTGTGTATATATCACACCTACGGGCCTATATGTAAATGTATTATGTAATACAATTTGGGTATCAAGAGTATTGGGGTATTCACATGTATATGCTTGTAAGACTTCTGCTGCAATACATAAATTACACCTTTAGTTGTGAGTATGCTGTGTAGTGGCTACTGCATCAGATGATCCTGGTAGGTTTTGGGTTAACAAGTGTTAGCCCGATCACCAGTCCAATTATGTGTGAACGGGGTGTGACAACGGTGGTATCAGAGCATGATGCTCTACTCACTCACAGCATATATAATAGATCCCTTAGAATCTTATGATAGGACCCTGGGGTTGGATAAACATAAAAACTTTAAAGAACTAAAACTTGTAATAAGATGAAAAGTCTAAATTCTTGCATTTCATTTCATATATGAGAGTAGAACTTAAATAGATTAACAAAAGATCAATTGGTCGATTTCATAAACCATCGAAATTCTTAAATTAATAAAAAAAATTTGGCAGCATAACAACACTATATTGAATTTTTTATTTTTTTTAGAAAGAAGTCACCTAACAAAGCAATTATACAAATATAACAAACAAAAAGAGGGGTGACAGATACTATCACCACCAAACTACAATAGGATAATTAAACAAGTAAAACTTATCCAAAAAATTATAAACATCCACATAAAATACTACCAAGTTCTAAACCATAGGAATGTATCAGAATATACAACCACTAAGGTATCAAGATAATCACCATCAGATAGAAAAGATAGTAAAGAAGAAAAGTAGAGGGAGGATCTACCACTTCTTCAATTGTCGTTGGGCGCGGTGGATGTATTTCCCCTTTTAGGCCGCGAATTGCAATGAAAGTGGTAGTTATAAAAGTCTAGCCAATCGTTTGTCAAGGTGACCTCCCTATGCACTCGACGAAAATCGACGGTGATACCCTTGGAAAACTTGTCCAAGTCCTGTGTTAGAGTCTAGAAATCAGCCTCCATTCTCCCCAATCTATGTTGTATCGCTAACTCCCGGACGACACTCTCCTCCATGTGTTTTAAAATCCTGTCTTGCCCGTCTTTCACGGCACTCAGACTATCCATCAATCTCTGAAAATCAAAATCCCCATCTGAAGGTGGTGGAGCTCTAAAGTGCAGATCTGCAGCTCGAGACTCTAAGGGCTCCTCCTCAAGGATATCCTCCTCATCAATCACTTCCTCGTCGGGATCAGGAAAGTAGTCCTCATCCTCCTCTCCCTCCATGCCCTCCGCATCGTGGCCCCTGCCTCCTGTGGTGCACCCATTGGAACTGGCAACCCCATCCTTCTCAAGTTTTCTCTGGTGAATCTGTCCCCTGGGTACTTCCCTTCCTCGCCCAACATGTCCACCTAGAAATCCTCAAACACCTTGGTAAGTGGCCTACCATAGGGGAAATCGGAGTCATTGGGGTGAGTCGTATGGTACTCCATTGTTTTCATCATGACGTAGGGGAGGCAGAGTCGGGAAGCACCCCCTTCCAAGGCCACATAGATGCAGTAGGCAATGTAGGATGTCATAAAGCTCACCTGGTTCCTGTGACCCGCTCTGGGGAGCAAGTTGAACTAGGCAAGGCGTATAAACATTCTGGCATCGGCGGTATAAGTTGTCTTAGACGATGGATGCTCCTTCCTACCACTGATAGTCATATAGATGCTCTTCTGCATCTCTGGGCTCAAGTCCGAGCCCACAGCCTTGATCCTTGGGGGATTGTAAAAATAGGCACCCTCAGAGGATATCCCTAGAATTCCAACTAGTAGGTCCACAGCCAAGACAATGTTTACCCCCTTCACCAGGATGGTGAGGGAGTACTCCCCATTCTCATAGGAGACTTCCAAATTACAATAAAAGTATTGGACGAGGTCCTCGTAGCATAGACTGTCGGGGTGGAGCATAGGTTGCCAACCTAGGGCTGTGAATTTCTCCATCAACTGAAAAACTGCAAAATCCTCTATCACCACTGTCTTCTCCATCATAACCAATTTCTTGGAGAAGACCAGCCATGCCACAGCCGCTTCGAGGTTATGGAACAACCCCTCGTCAAAGTCCGTGGGATCGACAGAAGGCTCCTTTACGGGTCGGACCCACGATGAAGAGGAACCTGGGACTGCATTTCTTCCCCTGGATGTGGTGGTTTTTCTTCTTTTGGAGGAAGAAGCTGCCTCTTTACCCTTCCTTGAAGACATCCTGAAAATACCAAGGATGATGTATAAGTGTAATGAACAAAGGAGTATGAAGAGAAGGTGATAAGCAATATCATAAAAAGGGGGGGGGGGGTTGAGATGAACCCTAAGAAAGGTGACATAAATGATAAAACTTCAAAATGTGTTTGCCAATGTCAAAATTCAATGATGCTAAGTGGTGAAATTTAAATGAAGCAAAGAGGTAAATATATATATATATATATATATGTAATAATAAATGAGTCAATGATGCTCATCAATTAAATGGAGATGAAAGGAAGTGAGGGTAACGATATTTTCTCAAGGCCTAAATGCAATAAATAGACAACAAAGAGCACAATGGTGTCAAATAGTTTCATTAATACTGAAGAAAAATGGATAGAAATCCCAAAAACAGCATTTGGGGAAAAATAGAGGATTTTATATGAGAAAAGTTGAGTCAATCATAGTGGAAAATTGATGTATTCTTGCAAAAGAATTATTCTAAGACAAGTGTATTACAAATTGATAGAGGTGGGCATAGTTGTAACCATCGTTCATAAGGAAAGGAAAGGAAATGAGGAAAACTCCCAAATTTTTAAAGGATTTTGACCATAAAGGGGGTAAATTCATAGTAAATGAAGGGAATCCCAAGCACACATGAATGGAAATGATTTCTCTACTAATGTGTGTGTGCATTGAGAGTGAAGAATATCATATGAACCATCAATTTGCAAGAAATAAATGAAATGAGAAGAAAACCCTAAAATAGAAAAATTAGGGCAAAAAGTTAAGATTTTCTCTCCATAATCGGTCAAGCAAGACCAATAAAAAATGGAAGTCACAAATGAACCACCACATTGTTAGGAAACAAACATTCCATGGAAGAAATGAAGTATATGATGAGATTCTAAGTTTCTAAAAGGAAAGAACACTGAAAAACATGATTCTCAGAGAGAAAATGGAGAAAAGGAACTTACTTAAGAACTTGAGGAGATGAAGAAGAGTTGAACACCGATTTCGTGGGTGAGAATGTGAGTTGACATGTTGGATAGGTCCCCAAATCGCCCTTGCTCTGAGTTGGAAAGAAGAAATGAGAAAAATAATAAAATAAGGTTTGAAACCCCTTTTTAAGTGGCTCGGACGTGACCGACGAGCCCCAGCCTGACCTTGCCCGTCGAATTATCCAGTCGGTTTGGGTATTAAGGCCCAGAATAGCCTAAGTCTAGAATTTTACGTATTTCATTCCTAATGGGCCCCAATTGGATGCCAATAGGGGTGTTTTGCTGCTTAGTTAAACATCGTTGTGAGACCGAACTATGTATTAGTAATTAAGTGTGGGCATGTTGGTCATGTGGTGTGGTGCATCAATGTAACCTGTGATATAAAATGCAATTGGTTGTGAATGTATATCTAAATGTTGTGGCATTCGATCAATGCTTACATTTTAGAATAATCTAGGTACAGAACACCATGGTACGCACCAGATCCCGTGGTAATGCTTGAGGTACCACCCGGGGTTCCCGACCCATTGGTCAACCACCTAATCCTCGTGGACCTTAACCCATGGGGCAATCCTCACATCCACCACCACAAGTGGACCATAGATCAAGGGAAGTCTAGGGTAACCCACCTGAGAATGAGCTTCCAGGTCCCCCACAGATCATCACTCTAGGTGATGTTGTAAGATTTATACAACGGTCGCAAGAGGCCTTTCAGCAGTAGTTGCTTCAACAGTAACAAACTTTCATACCTGGTATGCAACAATACTTAAACCCTACTCTATAGGGTCAGCCTCCTAGAGGGGTTATTCCACAGGATCCTCCTATGGGGTCAGGTGTTGGAGTACAATTCGGAGGAATACTGCCCGAGGTTTCACCTCAAGATCAGCCGGGAGGTACCCCTCCGGTTCCACCATTTGGAACTCCTCCATTCATGATGCATCCACCCTATCCCTACTATTCAACTTATCCACCTTATCACCCACCATCCACCACTATGACAAAGGTGGTGGAGTCTTTTAAGAAGTACATGCCACCCATCTTCACCAAGGTGGATAATGACCTATTGGAGCTGGATCGATGGATCCAAGAGTTAGAGAAAGTATTTGATATTGTAGAGTGCACAGAGGCACAAAAGCTTATCTGTGCAGGGTTGCAACTTAGAAATAAAGCTGATTCTTGGTGGAAAGCTTCCAAGCCTATATTGATGGCAACTCACCCGGAGCCTACTTAAGAACAATTCAAGGAATTGTTCTTATCAAATTACTATCCAAAGAGCTTCAGAGACAGCAAAGAGGCAGAGTTTATGACACTAACTCAAGGAAGCAAAACTGTTCTAGATTATCAACAATAGTTTCAAAGCTTATTTTATTTTTCTCCTCACCATATGAAGTCGGCTGAGGAAAAATCCCAGAAATTTTTGAAGGGGCTAAAGACATCTATTGGTAAAGTGCTGGAGGCATTGGACTTAACTGATTATGCACAGATTATGCAAAAAGTCAAGACAATGAAAGACAAGCAGAAGGGAGAGCCACCCCTTACACTGGGACTATGGAAGAGGGCAAATCTATATGCTAATTCGGATAGCTCGAACAAGAACTTTCGTGAGTCATACTCTTATGGTCCCTCTTACCGGTAGCCTTACAGGCCATTTGGTTATCCTTCCCGATTGGCTAGTGGGCCAGGTGCTACATCTTTTTGCCCCAATACTAGTATGGTGCCTGCGGCCTTGAGACCCCCCTCCTCCAGTTACACCAGGATCAGTATAGAGAGCTCCCGCTTTGATTCAAACACCACTGAATCGATGATATAATTGTCATTCGTACGGGCACTTCGCCAAAGACCTACGGCTTTGAGACCCCCTCATCCTCCAGTTACACCAGGATCAATACAGAGAGCTCCAACTCCGGTTCAAGCACCACCGAACCAATGCTATAATTGTCATTCATACGGACACTTTGCCAAGGATTGCCGATACCCAATAGTGGCACCACCAAATCGGCCTCCTGTCTATAGACCTACATTGACTCAGGGAAACTGGCCTCAAGGAAGGATGTATACCTTAACAGCTAAGGAGGCCGAAGCCAGTACTGAAGTAGTAGCATGAAAACTTTAAATTAAAAGATTTTGTGATAAATTTTGACTAACCTGTTATACTTATATGCAATGCAATGCTAGGTGTCTTATTTGTATCAAGTATACATGCATATGTCTTATTCGATTCTAGGGCTTCACATTCATTTGTGTCTAAGAGATTTGCTAGGAGGCTTGATGTGGCATCTAAGACCTTAGAATGCAAGTTAGTGGTTAGCACACCTATAGGCATGGTGGAACATTTGAAAGAAGTGTGTGGGCCATGTTCAGTTGAGATTAGTGGAAAGAAGCTGGATGGCTAGCTTATTAAATTCAACATGTAAAATTTTGACCTCATTCTGGGCATAGATTGGTTGTCAGCTCATCGAGCAAATGTGATGTGTGTCGAAAAACAAGTTAAAGTGGTGGATGATGAAGGAGAAGAGTTTGTATATCAAGCTAAAGGGTTAAAGTGACCTAGAAGGACTCTCATCTCTACATTGCAGGCAGTAAAACTAATGGAGAGTGGATGTCAGGGCTACCTTGCATTAGTACTAGATGTTGATGCGAAGGTTATGCCATTAGAGGGATTGGAGGTAGTCAAGGAATTCCCTGATGTCTTTCTAGATGATCTAACTTAGCTACCGCCGGACAGAGAGCTGGAGTTTGCCATTGATCTAATTCCTGGAGCTGCCCCAATGTCTAAGGCTTTATACAGAATGGCATCAGCCTAATTAAAAGAGCTATAGACATAGTTGCAAAATTTATTAAAAAAGGGATTTATTCACCCAAGTGTCTCTCCTTGGGGTGCACCAGTCTTATTTGTTAAGAAGAAGGATGGTAGTTTATGTATGTGAATCAACTACCGGGAATTGAACAAGTTAACCATTTAGAACCGATATCCGTTGCTGTACATCGATGATCTCTTCGATCAACTGCAAGGTGCTAAGGTGTTTTCAAAGATTGATCTCAGGTCGGGTTATTATCAGCTCAAGATTAGGAGCAGTGACATTCCAAAGACAACTTTTAGAACTCGATATGGTCATTATGAATTCTTAGTGTTGTCTTTCGGGTTAACTAATGCACCGGCTACTTTCATGGATCTAATGAACCTGGTATTTCATGATGTCCTTGATAAGTGGATCATCGTTTTCATTGATGACATCTTGATTTACTAGAAATCGAAAGAAGAACATGCAAGATACTTGAGGATGGTGTTATAAAGATTAAGAGAATAGCAGTCATAAGCCAAATTCAGTAAATGTGAATTTTGGCTCAAGCAAGTAGGATTCCTAGGACATGTGGTGTCTAAGAATGGGATCGAAGTGGACCCAGACAAGGTAAAGACTGTAGTAAAGTGGGAGGCACCCAGAATATAACAGAAATCAGAAGCTTCTTGGGCTTAGCAGGCTACTATCTGTGCTTTATTAAAAACTATTCTCGAATTTCTACGCCGATGACTAAGTTGACTAGGAAATGTGTAAAGTTTGAATGGTCAGAAGAATGTAAAAATAGTTTTCAAGAGTTGAAGAAGCGGTTAGTGGCGGCCCCTATATTGACAATTCCAAATAGTACCGGTTGGATGACAGCCTATATCGACGCATCCAAGATAGGGTTGGGGTGTGTTCTCATGCAACATGACAAGGTAGTAGCTTATGCATCAAGTTAACTTAAGGAGTATAAGAAGAACTACCCCACTCATGATTTAGAGCTGGCGGTGGTCATCTTTGCCTTAAAGATCTAGCGCTATTTTCTGTATGGGGAGAAGTGTGAAATATACAGTGACCACAAGAGTCTTAAATACTTCTTCACCCAATGAGATTTAAATATGAGGCAGAGATGATGGCTTGAACTCATGAAAGACTATGATTGTGACATTCAGTATCCCCCAGGAAAAGCTAATGTGGTAGCTAACGCTCCAAGTCAGAAGGCTCAGACAATATCACTTTCGTACTTAGCTGTCAGTCCATAGTTGATACAAGAGGCGGTGTTGATGGATGAAATCCTTCTATATGAAGGAGCAATCTTGGAGCTAGAATATCAGCCAGATTATGTTAAGCAATTGACTATATCTCTGACAGTCTTACAAGTACACCCATCCATCAGACAAGAGGTGATAATGAAACAATATTTAGATCCTGGGCTGCAAAGGATTAGACTGAAAATTCAAGAGCAGACAATGAATGACCCTGACTTCATAATAGCCAATAACAGGGCATTACTATTTTGGGACAGGTTGTGTGTGCCCAATGACATGGAGATATAGGACAATATTGTGAAGGAGGCACATAGTTCTAAATACTCACTTCATCCCGGAGTACAAAGATATACAAAGATCTTAAACAAAGCTATTGGTGGCCAGCAATGAAGACCACTATTGCCTTATATGTGGCTCAGTGTCTCATGTGTTAGAAGTTCAAGGCATAACGAAATCAACCATATGGCACTCTTCAACCACTCCCCATACTGGAGTGGAAATAGGACAGGATCACCATGGACTTTATCATAGGGCTACCCCGTACACCCAAGGGAATAGATGCAATTTGGGTGGTAGTTGACAAGCTTTTCAAGACTGCTTATTTTATCCCAATCAAGACCAATTACTCCATGGACAAGTCAACCCAACTCTATATGGATAACATAATCTGTTTACATAGGGTACTGGTAAGCATTGTTTCAGATAGAGACCCGAGATTCACATCTAGATTCTAGAAAAGTCTCCAGCAAGCCTTGGGGACACAAGTGAATCTGAGTACTGTTTTCCATCCATAGACCGATGGGCAATCAGAACGAACCATACAAATACTAGAAGACATGCTCAGGGTCTGTGCAAGAAAATGAGTGGCTGTTGGGAAGAATATACCTCTTATGGAGTTTTCCTATAATAATAGTTATCAAACCACAATTAAGATGGCTCCATATGAGGCATTGTATGGCAAAAAGTGCAGAACTCCCCTATATAGGGATGAAGTAGGTGAGCGACAGATGTTTGAAACAGAAATGATACAAATGACGTGTGAAAAGGTCAACGTCATTTGGGAAAGGATTAAAGCAGCACAATCACGCCAAAAGAACTATGCAAACAACCGCAGAAAGGACATTAAATTCCAAGAGGGGGAAAAGGTGTTCCTCAAAATCTCTCCTACCAAAGGGTTGCATAGATTCCACAGGAAGGGCAAGCTAAGTCTGAGATATATTAGCCCATTTGAAATCTTGGATCGATTCGGCTCCGTAACATATATGTTGGCTCTTCCACCTTCCCTCAGCAATATTCACAATGTGTTCCACGTGTCTATGCTGAAGCGGTACATCCATGATCCATCACATGTGCTGCTCGTGGAACCTGAATATTTAGAAGCTAATATAACCTAAGAAGAATAGCCTACTGAAATCCTAAACCAAAAAATAAAGACTCTTTGAATCGCTTCATAGCTTTTGTGAAGGTTCAATGGGCCAATCATTCACTTGAAGAAGCATCTTGGGAGAAAGAAGATGATATCCAAGCCAAGTATCCTCATCTTCTAGGACAACAAGGTACTACAATTTCGAGGATGAAAATTTTTAAAAATGGGGGGAGGATAAATGTGATACCCTACTTTTTAAACTTGGTCTAATGACCCGGTTGTTCGATTTGGTCTTGGAGGACCAGAACCTGAGCGAATTGAGTCAAGTACCTTATGGAACATGATGGCAAGGGTGACTCTAAACTCAGGTTGACCAGATGAGTTGGAGTCGACACCTAGTGAAGTCTGCGTGTCGAAACCGTGTACTTGCACATATCACAAGGCCATGTATGCACAATAAAGATACGTAGTCGTATTTTATGATGAGTATACATATTAATCAATTACCGGGTGTGATATACGTGTTGGGGGCTTAGCCCCATCAAATTCCTAATAATTCAGCTAAGTTTTGGTCGATTGGTGAGTGCTCATAGGTGGGTCGGATCCACTAGTGTGACCTACCACTTTGGTCATTAGATATTTTGACCAAGTATAAATAGTATTTATTACTTTTTCTTTCCCTCATTTATTGTTTTACAAGGTGGGTGAGAAAAGTAAAGAAGACAGAGAAACAAAGGAGAGAGAAGGAAAAAAGAAAGAAGAAATGAGGAAGAAGATGATCATTGTGCATCGCCGGGATCATATCTTTTGAATCTGACACCGGATTAGTGACCCTCATCTCAAGATCTACAATATGGGGTGAATAAAGACTATATTTCTTAAACCCTCATAAGACCCTAAGTGAAATCCTATGATTTGGATAGGAATCCTTTTAGATCTTGTTAATCCCTCTTTAGAATATGAATCTAAGGTATAATGAAGGACCTACACATTGTTTATGAAGGTTTTAGAGGAAGAAATTGCAAGATTTGAGAAGCATTTGTTGATCTCTTGAGCTAGAGAGGAGATTTGAGGTTTTTGAAGTTGTTCTTGAGTAAAGAGGTAAGATCCATGCTTGAAACTTTGAATTGGTCCTATATCTAGGTTAGGATCACAATATGAG
Source organism: Macadamia integrifolia (assembly GCF_013358625.1). Taxonomy (NCBI): domain Eukaryota; kingdom Viridiplantae; phylum Streptophyta; class Magnoliopsida; order Proteales; family Proteaceae; genus Macadamia; species Macadamia integrifolia. The sequence continues at coordinate 350,938 of NW_024870676.1, read as the reverse complement.
ACCTTTGATTTATGAAAAATATGGTCGAATCGACCCGTGGTGGTTTCCCAAGGTGGGATAAAAAATGAAAGTGAACAGAAAAATTTCGATTCTGAGTGGTGGGTACCTATAAATGGTCGGACCCACCAATCCAGAGCCCGCTTGCCCTGGATGGCCTGCAGGCTCGTCTGACGAGCAAGAATTGTAGGCACCTGGCCCGTCGCTCTTGGCCCGCCTGTCCAGGCAGAGCCCCCTAGGTTGACGACGAGCAAGGACTGGTGGGCACCTAGCCTGTCGGTCCTTACAAGGCCCCTGAGTCAAGCGGTAAGCAAGGACTGATGGGTACCTCACCCGTCGGTTGACCTACCAATCCGATCCTTTGGGTTTTAATTGTGCCTAAATTTATCAAGCAACCTTTTTGGTGATTCTAAACGAGTTGAGATCATCGTACTCTGTTGGTTGTGAACCTAAAATGGAGTTATACTAAACTCAGCCTCTTTTATGATAGGTTGTTCTAGAAACTCACGTCATCGTACGTCGGATCTTCCTTATGCCAAGCGTTATCATTGTATACAACTAGGTAAGTGGGAAGAGGACATTGAATTTATTTTTAGGAGTATTTTTGCATCATTCCATTATCGTTGTAGATTAGCCATGTCCTCACTTTATTACTATTGTGTAGACTAGTCATCCATGGATGCCATCTGCATGCATTGCCTTGTACATTATGAAATTCATTTATGATTGTTATGTTGAAATCCTTAATTGTTAAATGCTTTTTCTTGTTATGGGTTATGAGATGGATGATTTTAAATTATTAAATGTGATGCATTGCTAGACTAGATGCCGTAGTCGACTTGGAAATGAATGCATTGGTGGCCCGTGGAATGAGACACGGTGGCACTATACAGTCATACTATCTCATATAGGAGTTTGCGGTTAGGAATGACATGTCCCTGTGGTACGACCCTTTCCAGTAGGGGTTTAGGTGTTAGGTATCTCACTGGGGGAAGCCCGAGATTGTGTACCAACGGTGGCAGTTAGAAGTACGCTCGGTGGATCACTAGAACGGTCGACAACTTTAGTGATATAACAAGAGGGCCAATCATACTGCTTTTAATTTAATGCAAGGAAAGGCCCAATTTACTTTTTTGGTACCCACGGCTGGTCTTCTCCGACAACCTTATGGGGCTATCGCTAGATAGAGTTTGTAACTCGTACCCTAGGCATACGCTCAATGTGGTCGTGAGTAGCACATAACCTATGACTTAGATGTGATTCTTAGGTAATCTAGGTTATAAAAATGAACTTGCATATATATATATATATATATATATAGGTGCATTTGTATTGCGAATGATTGATTGATCTTTCTTTTCACTTACTGAGCTAGTGAGCTCATCCCACATGCACACCATTTTAAGATGAACTTGCAGGTTATCCGACTAAAGAGCTAGAGTCAGAACCTACTGTGGAGTTTTCAACTGAGGATTGGTGGGTCCCCAAAGATCTTGACAACTAGGTCGAGTGCCCGTGTGAGAGTTGTGTTGCGAGATAGTAACATTGATATCTACTCGGGATTCTTTTTTATTATTTTGTGATGTAACTCCTTTTGTGCTCTGGATGTCTAAATTATAATTTTTGTGTATATATCACGCCTACGAGTCTACATGTAAATGTATTATCTAATATAATTTGTTTATCAAGAGTATTGGGGTATTTATAGGTATATACATATACAACTTCCGCTGAAATACATAATTTGCTTCTTTAGTTGTGTGTATGCTGTGTTGTGGCTACTGCGTCAGATGATCTTGACAAGTTTTGGGTTAATAGGTGTTAGTCCGGTTACCGATCCGGTTTTATGTGAATGGAGTGTGACATGAAGTGTGGAAGAATTTGAGACTATGTAAAGTTGAATGGCTTACCAAATTATTTAACAATATTATGAGCATGAGGAAAATGCCTGATGAAGGAAGTAGAAGTATTATACCAATCTACAAAATAAAGGTTATGTACAGAGTTGCAATAACTATAGAGGTATAAAACTCATGAGCCATATCATAAAATTATAGAAAAAGGTTATTGTAACATTTTTGTATTAATCTACAAAAATAAAGGTGAAATTCAAAGTTGCAATAATTGTAGAGGCATAAAAATTATTAGTCATATCATAAAATTATGGGAGAAGGTTATTGAAGTTTACTTAAGAAGAAAAACTAGTATCTCAAGGAATCAATTCGGTTTTATGCCTGGGAGATCCACAACGGAAGCGATTACCTTCTTTAGAAGCTTATGGAATTTGAGAATCTACAAGAAGGATCTCTATATGGTCTTCATTGACATAGAAAAATCCTACGAGAGTCCCCAGGGAGCTCATCTAACATGTATTGAGAAGAAATGGGTATCATATAGATATGTACATATTATTAAAGACATAATGAGGGTGTGGTGACGAGTGTAAGAACCGTGGCAAGTCAAGGATATGAGTTCCCAATCACTATTGGGTTACATTTTTTTTTTGGTAAAGATCACTATTGGGTTATATCAAGGATATGCTTTAAGTCCTTATTAATTTACGTTTATTATGGAAGATTTAACCAAGAACATTCAAGGGGAGGTTTCATAGTGTACACTCTTTGCCGATGATATTTATGCTATTGGCTGAGATAGTGGCAGAGATCAAACAAAGGTTAGAGTTATTGAGATCTATCATGGAATCTAGGGGTCTTAAGATTAGTAGAAAACATATAGAGTATATGGTATGTAACTTTAGTCACTTAAGGACAGATATCGATGTGGTGAGGCTTGAGGGAGAGTGATCCCTTAAAACAATAATTTCAGATATTTGGGATCAATCATAAACAAAGATGGTGAGATAGATGATGATGTGTCTCATGTAATTAAAGTAGAATAAACAAAGTGGAGAAGTGCTTCTGAAGTGTTGTGTGATCAATGTATATCCCTAATATTAAAGGAAAATTCTATAGGACAATCTAAAACAGGTAATGATGTATGAAGTAGAATGTTGGGCAGTTAAGAAGCATAACATAGATAAATTGAGTGTAACAGAGATGAGAATGTTGAGATGGATGTGCAACAAAACTAGGAGTGATAGGTTAAGGAATGAATGGGTTAGAGCCGATTCAGCTGGGAGTTGCTCCGATTCAAGACAAGCTTAAAAATTATCGTTTATATTGGTTTGGACAAATTCAACATAGACCTTTGAATGCTCTTGTAAGGAGTAATGACCAGATCCAGATGGAGGGAGCTAGGACAACTAGGGGTAGGCCTAAAATGACCATTGAAGAGTTGATAAGGAAAGGCATGTAAAAGCTCAGTCTAGATCATAGTGACATCAAATAGACCTATTTAGGGGTAAAGATCCTTGTTGCCGATCGCTTTTAGGTGGGAGGTCCCGGAGTTGTTGCTTTATTCTTTCCCATTCTTTTCCCCTTTCTTTCCTTTGCTTTTTATTTTGCAAATTTATCTATTACAAATCTGTGTAATCGACCCCATTTAATCGGGATAAGGATTTGTCATTGTTTTTATTGTTGCAGTGAGGATCTATTGAAAACAACACTGAAATTTGATATTTAACCTACCCAAAGAACATTCAATGAAATATCCATTGGATTATAACAATTGCTCTAACACTCAACATCCTCAAGTTAGTCAACAAGGACCTTGGATGCTCTTCATGGAAAGAATCTCTTAAATGGTCCACCTAATTGTACCAAGTGAAAAGGTAATGTAATAATTCCAACCATTGAATATCTAGGGATGATCTAAACTAGGTTGTTTAGAATTTCAACCGAGGAGTGTCAACCGGTCGGGCCGGTTCGGTTTCGGTCGGGCTTAATCGGGCTTGAAGACCTTCAAAGGCTACACCGTGTCCGCCCATTTAACTAATTGGGCTTAGTTATTGAGGGCATGGTACACTTTATATTCGGTCGGTCGGTCTCGGTCTATAATCGGGCTACCTTAATCGGGCTTTAATCGGGCCTTAACCGGGCTACGGACATGTTTAATGTTAAAC
>NW_024870676.1:300814-346882 GCF_013358625.1 Macadamia integrifolia | reverse complement strand
TCATTGATTGGTAGTTCTCCAATTTACCTAGTGTTTGTATTAACTGATAGTGATTTCCTGCTTTTGAGAGAGAGAGAGAGAGAGAGAGAGAGAGAGAGAGAGAGAGAGCCTATGGACCTCTATATTTGATTCCATGAGTTCCACCTTACAATTTATCAATAAAAAGGGACACGGCATTACAAGTCATTCCAAACTCCAAAGTTGAAGTTTGACTTGGAATTTTAGAATTATTGATGAATGGGCGGTGTATCTCCTAAAATTTCACATCTTGCGACCAATTAATAAATGGACTTAACAACCAATTAAAGTATTGTGGAGTTTTGTGGACCATACTTGAAGGCTATCGACATCCTTTTCCATTTTCAATAGAAAACTATTAACTCATTTTGTTGATTAGGATTGTCTACCATTGACATGTCACTATTCTCCACTATTGAATCCAAAAGCCCAGAAAAAAAAAAGAAAATTGACATTACCACCTTCCCTCCAACTTCACTTAGTGTATTATATTCAATGAAGACATGACTATATGGGATTAGGATCAATCAATAGACAAGAACGCACAACTGCACTACCATATGGTTCTTGCATGGAGGAATATTCCAAGCCCATCCTTTAAAGTTCCTCAATACATAAGACATATAAACAATCCTTATACTTTAAAATGTAGAAAACCCTTTTTCTCTCTTGTTGTTATGTCTGTCCTGACTGCGACTCCATCCTAACCCTAATTCCGAGTTTTTTTTTTTAAGGTTCTAGTTCTAGGGTTACTAAGCTAAGCAAGACTCACTAAGAGACCACATAGTGACCTGTAAGGGGGCCAAGCCAGGGACTCACGAGGGACCAGCATAGTTGTTAGACCACCCAATGGTTGAGCTACTAGCTCCATGAAAGCAGACAGCTTTCCGAACCTCCTCCAAGGTTTTAAATAGGTTATAAAATCATGATTATAAAACTTTTATGGGAAAATGGTTTCTATGGCATGACCCTTAGCCTAGGCATATGGGCAGCAAAATGACCACCACTTTGCTAACCTACCTCCCATTAAATGCAAATGACAGTCTTATTGATGTCTACTCATGTGCTCCCATTGCCACGCTCCGTCCACAGTAAACATTTCTTCTACTTCTATTTTTCTTTTGAAAAATGATTTTATTATCTCTATTTTACTTGCAACCAAAGGTAGGCAAAAGAAAACAATGTGAACTACCTTTTCACTCAATGGCTCACCTTTTCCCCACTGGATTAGTAAAAGTTGAAAGTTCGGTCAACTTTCAATAATATCACCATGTTTCCCAAGATTTTATCCTTGTTTTTACATTACAATTGTAGACCAGCCAAAGGAAAATAGATGTCATAGATGAGACTATCCATCAGTCTTCATTGGCCAATAGCTTCATTTGGATTGTTGATCTATCTATACCCATAGAAAAATGTGGGTGGTTGAGAATGGTTTCTTGGACATAGACCATCCAATGACTTTATGGTTGAAGTTTGAGATCTTGATTGATTAAACAAAAGTTAAGGAGACCATTGTTTGTAGGTTGAGGAGACCATAGATATTGAGTACCATAGATATTGAGTAACTTTTTCAAATGAAAGATCATTTCTAAAATCATCTTTTGAAGACATAGCTAAAAATTAAATTCCACATTTTTACCCTTTTCCTTTCAAATTTAAAGAGATTATCCCAAGGCAAAAAGCTTGCTTAGGTCATGGGCATTGACTTGTGGTGTAGGACATAGTTTTAGGGACCAATTCATAAATTCAAGATGGAACCCACCATCAAATGGATCAATTCTAAAGAGTAAAGATCTTTCTAGGGATTGTGCGTTTATAACCTTTACATGATCATTTTGGGGGAGGGGAGGGGAGGGGAGGGGAGAACCGACATGTTGTAGGTTAAGGAGACCATTGTTTGTGTTTCCTACCTTCATCTCTGCCTTCCCTTTCTTTCTCTATCTTGTAAGTTGTGATAGTACGCCTTAGTGGAGCTATAGACACTATAACTGGTTTTGTGAAGTTTAATGTTGATGATTCCTATATTGGCTGTCCTGAGCTGCTGGCATTTGGTGGAGTTTAGGGAATAATAGAGGTGCTTCTCTTTTGGGGTTATTGGCTCTGTCACTAGCCTTTGCATACATGGCAAAAGCTTTGGTTCGTGAAGCTTTGTCTTGTCCTGTGGCTTCCGTTCTATCATTGTGGAGAGTGATAACTTAATGGTACTTAACTTGTTGAAAAATAAAATGGCGAAAAAGGATCCTCTCCAATTACTGGGCAGCCCAAGGATTCACTCGAGGGTGAGGAAGACCTAAGGGTGCCACCAGTGTGTTGGGATGCAAGTTTGAATCCTCCCCTTGCCCTTGGATGAGTCCTTGGGCTGGCCCAGTAATTGGAGAGGAGCCTGATCCACTTTGGACGACTAGTCATATTATCATGAGTTGTATATCCCAAGTTTCTCACTTCTCCTCTGTGGTTTTTCAGCATTGTTATTGGCAAGGCAATTTTGTTGCTGATGCTCTTGCTAATTTTGATTGTAATTCTGATGATTTGGTTCTCTGGGAATCTTCCCCTCCAGCTTTTATTTCGACTCTTTTTGCTTATTGTACTGTAATCTCATTCTGTACATACTAGAACAGCTGCTCGTTCAGTAAAAGTTTCTTCTATTATCCAAAAATATACGAAAAAAAAAAAAAAGAAGTATAGGCTTGGTCTAGTATGTACACCCATATCTTTGTTTCTTCCGTTGCAAGACTTACACTGACCAAATAAGGATTCACAAGTGGGCCAACAAGGGATTACTAGGCCACATTTATTATTAACTACTAATTTACTATTATGATATTAAGAAAGGTATGGAAGGTGGGTGGGATGGTCGAACCTTCAAACTTCCCTAGAGTTATAATGGAACCCAGCTGCCTAACCTCAACCTCATGTACACCCATTTAATTTGATCCATGATGTGATGGACATATCCACATAATTTGAAGAATAATAGAGCTGCCGTGCGACAAATATTCAAGGTTGTTAAGGAAAGCCACCCTTCACTGACCGTTGAAGGTGATTTTCTCTTTTATAGCATATACTCCTCGTCACACATTGATTATCCATTTGATAAATCTAATTTTTAAGGTCTTGTATTTCTGCCATTAGTTTCCTAATAATCTAATTCAAAATTTCCAAATTATATCCCTGATAATATATTTTATTTCATTTAATATAATACTTAAGTCTTAACGGCTTACATAACAAAGGGTAATTTGGGATTGTGATAAAATTTAATGCATTAAATAAAAAAAAAATTTTGAAAAAAAAATTGGGAGATATAAAAAAACTTCTAAGAGAAACAATCTTTTTTTTTTTTGGTTGACATTAGAGAAGGATATGATCAGCATGGACCATAAAATTTATTTAAAGGATGACTTCTAACTCAGTGGTAGGCAACTAGGTAATCAGGCTCTAGCATAAATCCAGGATAGGTCAAAGGTTCAGCCCTCCTAACCCTTTTGTCTAACCCCTTGTGGGTCCTTATCTAACATCATATTCCATTTAGCCAAAGCAACTGATCTAGTGCGACCAGTTGCAAAGGGTTTGGGTGTAGAGCTGTCGAGATAATTCCACAAACCTTTCTCTTCTACAAAAAAGCTAGAAATGAAACCGCCACATTAAGGGTGTCAATTTCAAACCGAAATCGAATACTAAACCCGAAACTGAGCCAAATTAACTGGATCAAACCAAACCGAATTAATTCGGTTCAAATGGGGTTTGAGTATGTGAGTATGGACCTCGGTTCGACTCAGTTTTGGTTTAAGGTGTAAAAACCATCAGTTCAAACCGAAACCGAATCGAATTGTTCTTAAAAAAACCTAGTATCGTTAAGAGAGGTTTTTTTTTTTTTTTGATAATTGTTTTTTGCAATTTATCATCACATAATTACATGCTAAGACAATTTTGGAGTTAGCAATGGCCATAAGGCCCATAACTTGATCCCATTATGGCCTTTAACCATCACAGTCATGATCCAAAAGTGGAACCGTTTTCATAATTGAATTAAAACTGCATATCATAACCGAATTGGAACCGAAACCGAACCAAGCCGAATTGAATCAGCTTGAGTATCTAAATACAGAACCTGGTTGGTTCTTCATTCAGAACAAAACCAAAATCAAACCGAACATCCGGAACCGAACCGATTGACACCCTTACGCCACATACAACAGCTGGTTCCATCAAATTTGACAATGTCTCAAATTTCTCTATTATAACCACAAAAATTCCAATCGAAACAAGGCTGGAATAACATCACCCAAATGGAAGCATTAGCAAAGATAAGCCGAAAATCTAAGAAACCCGATATAATAGGCGAACTCAAATAGATATATAGCAGGTAGAACAAAGGCTGACCTTAGATATTAGGCAAAAATGCCTGCACAGAGATATGGGAAAGAATCCAAATTCCCAGAAGCAAAAAAAAGCCAGCTGAGGCATAAGGTTGTGTGGGTGGAGGGCTGCGTAGTGCAGCTGCACAATAGCATGGATCAGAGGAGGAGCACACGAGAGTGGAACACACAACAGTACTTGGGTGATCAGAACTGCTAGATGTATAGAAATAGTAAAATCAGAGGGAAAGGCGAAAACCCAAATGGGGAGGGTTGCGACAAAAAAGGCGTAGCAGGTTTACGGGTAGGTTTGGGAGGTGAGGATGGTAGCAGGATCAAAATCCTCTGTTTTTCTCATCCATGTTTTTCCTTGTTTTGCTACCTGTAGAACGCGACACGTGGACAACAAGGAAACCAACGGTCAAGATTGGGTGAGGATTATTACATCCGGTGCGTTGGTCTTAAGTTGTCCACATGTCACGTTCTGCAAGTAGCAAAACAAGGAAAAACATGGAAGAGAAAAACAAAGGATTATTTTCCATGGTAACAGGCCAGGAAAGTGAAAGAGGCAGAAGGCTGTAGGAAGCAGCGTGAGGTAGTAGGAGCGGGGGTCATTCGCTAGGGATGCGTATGAGGCAGAAGGCTACAAAGGCTAGGTTGTCTTGACGTATATTTAGGTTGCAATTGCAAGGGTTCAGGAGGTTGTAGTGGCTGGGTTGCAGGAGCAAGGGTATTGGGAGGTTTTATACATGCACAGAGAGACTGTGGGCGTAAGGGAGGTGAGCAGGGAAGTTGCACTGTGCTGCACACGAAGGAGCTACGCATGGAGGAACAGTAGGGTGCTGTAGCTGAAGTGGTTGGCGGTATATCAGAGCTCTGATACCATGTTAATCTAAGAACCAAGCATATATGGAATATGCATAAACAGAAAAATAAAATAGAAAATATACTATATACAAGAATCCCTCTTCAGCTAAAAACATATATGGATCTATGCCTGTAGCCCTTTGAAGAACCGACCACTTTGTGACACAAGGAGACCACTTGAGTTAAAAATAAACACAACTCGATGAACCTCAAGTTTCACTGTATTATACTTCTCGATACTCAATAAAACATGGTAACTGATATAATCAAATGCAGAATCTCACATTTGTTGCACTCCACAACTTGATCAATGGTCAGTTACGATATTGTAACATACTTAATGCTGGTTTCCATATTGATCAACTCCTTAAAAATACTATCAACTTGTCTTGTACACATCATTTCAAATATATACCCCACCTCCAAGTAATCTAATTGTTCATAAGAGAAACTTCAAATAGAACAGAAGACGTCAATGTTTCAGACACTAGGAAGCTAGAGCTACTACCATGAACATAATGTGTACTGAACCTCTTGCATGAGACATAATAACGTCGGTATAAACTTCTCAACTGGTTCTTCAAGCAATCTAAGCACTCATGCAGTCATTAAGAAACAAGAATCAACATTTTAAGCACTCGTACAATCACTGCTACTAAGAAATTCAACAAAACAGTCTTCGGTTTAAGTTATTAACAAGTCATCAAACAAGAGACTTGCACCACCACATCCTTCAATGTTAAGTCTTTCTTCAATAAATACAACAAACTTCAATAAAGAAAATCATAAAAGACAAACCTTATTGAGCACATGATTTACATATGCAGAATATATGGTCCTTAACTTTGCGTAAATGTCTGTCAAGTAAACTGATATTACTTACTTTATCACAAAACCATTCTCTGTCTCAATGAATTGGCTGCAGTCGATTCCCTTGGCAGCAAAACTCTGGACAAGCTTAGGGAAGAGCTTAGCTAGCATTATTTTGAAACCAGTGGAACTGCTCTTTTGACATTCTTGATCAGTCATTCCACATCCAAAAGCACAGCCAACTAGTGCACCTTCCATATATGCCTTACAGGCCAGAAGAATTAAGTGCGAGTGTCTCCGGAAGTGCTCCTCCACTAGGGCCTCGAAATTCTGTATCAATATCAAACAAGAAAACAAATAACTGTTAATCTCTTGAGATATTCACTGAATTACTTCGAACTTCAACAAGGAGGTTCTAGAAGAGGTGGTTTAAAATACCTTTGGGGGGTTCCGTAGCAAGTATAGCATGGACTTGCAAGACAGAAGGAAAGCATTCTCGTTGTAAGTTATAGAATTCTTCTCTCCCTCTGCCTTGCCCTTCTGCTCATCATATCCAGCCTCATTAAAATAAGGCTTATCATTGAGAACAAGAGCCTGCAGGGAAAGGAGGACTTGAAGAATGCTGGAGCTTCCAGGGTTCCATACTTCAGTGCCTGTGCCTGTCCATGTATTGAGGAGGCTGAGACAGACCTTTCCTGATTCATACAGGTTTGGGTTGAGACAGAGGCCACCAGACCTATAGTGCACCAACTGCATAATGATTTTGACAAACAACATGTATAGTTAATTGAAGTTACATTATTTTGCAATTGTTTGTGTGTGTGTCAATCAGGTGTATTACATATATACATATAATATGCAGCCAGTAAGCCGCAAATATTAAATGGCATACTTACTGGTGGCTCATGTGGATAGTCAGGGGGGAGGAGAAAATCAAAGAAGAAAAGCCCATCATGATATGGAGTTCCAGGTGCTCCAACTATGGCTGCCCTCAGGAGATCAATCCTTTCCTCATAGACGCGAATGTAGATCGTATCTATTCAGGTTCAAAAAGATGTTACTTGTATGGTCAAAAAGTATAATTTCAAAAATCATCTGCTAGGAGATGCCTTTTCAGAATCATGCAATTCCTACACATGGCAGATTATAAATAGCTTGTTTACATAGTTTGTTGGCACCCACGTTCCACTCCTAGTGCTGCTCCTTTTTGTATGTTTTTCCCCTGTTTTTAAATTCTTAAAATGACTTGCTAAACACACTAAACATGTTTCATTAATTTCTTCACAAGTGTTTTCTCTTCTTATATCTTAACATTGCGTAATTATAGTTGAGAAATGTATTTATTAATTATATTTCACCACTTTTTTACTTTTGACTTTTAATTACATCATTGTTTTCAGTTGCTTAATATATATATATATATATATATATACAAAAACAACAACTTATTGGTCTCTTATCACAGATTGGTTAGGCTATGCATGTGAAGCATTGTGCGTGTCTTATTTCCACTGGAACCATCCTTTGAACCCTGATCATTTAGTTAGGTGCATCTGCCATGTAGACATTGCAATAGAAAAATAGTTTTGTACATAGCTAGTTGCATCTAGATATTTCAAGAGAAACATCATGTAATTGGTGGGTAAGAAAGTGGGTACAAGTACCAAGTCATGATCAACTTTTGTATATGCTATTGACTATCGCAAAATCTAGAGGCATTCCAACCAGGATGTAATGCTGAAAAAGTGGGCCATTTATTTCTAGTAGCAGATGGTAACTTTGACCATTCAAAGTTGAGGGCACATTTAGTGATTCTGCACCTATTGTTCTGTGCCCTGAGTAAGTTTCCACAAGGGGTCCTCATTGCATCACAACAGGTGATCCAAACTCCAACTATCTTCAGTTCCCTTTCTGTTTGGAATTTGGTGAGATCCCAAGGCCCCTTAGCTTATGATCTGGGCTGTTTCCCTCTCGACTTGGATTTTAGCACCCAAAAAGTCTGTCTGTACAAACGATGACGGCCTGTATTCGGAGTTTCCCTAGGGTTGGTAAAGCGAAATGGGGGCCACCCTAGCCCATTGAGTGCTCCACCTCGGGCCATCGACATCATACGCTCTACTGAAATAGATTTCGCAGAAAACCAGCTATAGTCAATCTACGCAGAGTGAATTAGCCCCTAAGGAACCCCCGAAAAGGCTGCCATTCAATGGGTACATGAAAGCGACAAAGATGCTTTGACTACTGAACCATGCCTGTCTGTTAGAGCGAATTGGATGATCCCCTAGCCACAGGATTGTAGGTCATACCCCCTGCCAAAGCTACACCACTTGGCGCGCCCTCTCCAACTGCCTCCCACACAGTTTTTCATCCATCGCTGCATCCTGGTCTCCCCTTCATGCAGCCTTTGTTGGAATGGCCTAGAAGATACAGATCACCTGTTCTTCTCTTGCCCCTTTGCTGCCTCCATTTGGAAGAAAGTCCTCAGTAGCTGCTGGCCGGCAAGGAGAAAATCCCTTCACCTCCATAGAGAGTGGATCTGGGTCAATATAACATTTGGTAGAAACACCATATGTGACACCGCTAGGAGGTTAGCTTTTTGTGCCTCCATCAACCACATCTGGATGGAGCTCCAAATCCCGCTCTTTTGATATGATTTGGGATGCCATCTACTTTGACGTTAGCTCCAAACTTGCCATGCTCCCTCATTCGTCTGTAAGGGATTCCCCAAGCAATAGGCTCATTGTCGTGTCCTGAGGTCTTCCCCTCTGCATCTTGCAGCCGCACCCCCCTCCCCTTGAGTAGCGCTTATTGCTTGTTTTTCTGTTTGATTTGGTTTCCTCTCTATGGCCCTAGGGCTTGTAAATTCTTCCCATTTTTTTTAATAAAACTGTTATTTAAAAAAAAAAAAAAAAAAAAAAAAAAATCCAACTATCTTTGAGCTCTGCCTTGCAGGTGGCAGAAGATATGTAGAATGTGAGTTAGAGAAATCAAGAGAAAGAAAAGAATAGGGATATTTTGGCTTATCCATGCACTAAACAAATCAAATTTTCTGGATATTATAATGAGTATAATTTAGTGCAAAGCACACCAATAGTATGTCCTAATTTGTGCAAAGCACAACAATAGTTAAGCCCTTAATGTATGAGATAAATCTCAGAATAGCACAATAATTGGCAGCATTGAGGGCTCACTGGTGTATCCCTCATTCAGGATCAAATACATCTGGTAAAACCCCATATGTCAGACCCAACTAGGTGCAACTTAATTAGATGTTTTTGAGCATGAAACAAACAGAAACGAAAATGCTCACTAAAAGAAACAGTTAGGAGAAAGAACCAAACCAGGAAGATCTCTTTGCAGAATGGTCCACTCTTGCTGCACTTTCCTCAACCAACCTCTTTTTGCCTGTGAGAGCATAAAAAAGAAAGAAAATAAAAACATAGTGAACATTATCTGTAGCACACAATAAATTTAATTAATCTCATCCTATTATATGGGGTGGTTACACACAACTGCTATTGTTTCCATTGCACTCTTTTGGGGCAGAGAATTTTCAGGATCGATGTTCGAAGGGTTTGTCTAAGGTTTTGGAATCTACATGCCGACCTCATGCATCCACCCTACTTTTTCCAGGCCTCAAAACACCATACAAAAAGCAATAGCAAAGTATAATTTAGTTCAAGAAAAGGCAAGAAATTCCTTACCTGTGATAGCATCGATCCATCACCAGATTCATTAACAAAGTGGTGGTCTGAGGAATCAACAACAATATCAAAAGCCTTAAACAGTCCTTGTTTCTCATTGCCTGATGAAAATAATTCTTTACTCTCTTGTTCTTCTATTTTCTGCTTCAGACTTGTCTGTCTGAATGTCTTCATATCATATCCCACTGATGGTGGTTCCTCTGTGTTTATCTTGCAATGTTCAAACACCTCAATCTCATGGGTATGATAAAATTTATTCACATCCTCAGAAGTGGATCCATGGGAACCGAATAAACTTGCCACAACATTTGTGAAAAAATCGATAGCAGCTCGAGGAAGGAAAAAGGCACCAGAATCCCAAACATCCTTCTTGCACTCCTTGTCAATAACATTCGAGGTCTTCTCCAACACATCCTATAAATAAAGTAACATCCAATTTATTAAGTTTGATTTTGTACATGAATTAGGGGTGGCTGTGGGTCAGAGAGAGAGAGAGAGAGAGAGAGAGAGACTGCATCTCACCTTTTCTTTCAGTTTCCAAGATTGCTTTCCATACCCTGGGTTTTCCTGACTCAAATCACCCTCAATAATTTCTTCATTGTGTACAGGGTTTGCATCTGATTCTTCATATTTATCAATGCCAACAATTTCATGAGGCTCAACCTGAAAATTGCTTACAAAAGAACAATTAATCAGTTCTTGAAAAATTTGGTGTGACCATGTCATCATGGAATGATATTGTTACATTTCTTGTAAATAAACATTCCATTTAATTGTGCACCTCCTAGTTCAAAAGTGTTATCTGCTTTTGAGATCTTATCTAAAGCAAGAAATTCACAAAGATAATCTACAATTCTTGCACACTATCAGTGCAAATTCAACCAAAAGAACCTAATCATTGTGCATAGAACATACATATTCTAGTATATAAATCAAATACTTCCAAGAAGATGATACCAAGAAATAGTATGTTACCTTGGATATATGACCACTAGCCCATTTCACCTCAATGCTTCCATCTTTAGAGCCAATAACAGTCCCTATACAAGATAAATAATATTTATGCGGGTCCTCTTGCTGACCTTGACCACTGTGCTTATGTTCAAGAGCACTGTCACCAAATACTGGGGCAAAATCCACGCCCGCTTCCGTTTCTAGGTAATCTTCATGGGTTTCATTCTTTCCATCAGTTTCAAAAGCATATCTGTTCTTTTCCAATCTAAAAACAACATCCCCAAAGCAGTAACAGTAGTCAGGGTGTTCAATCAATTCATATGCACTAACAGTCTCCTCATTGTAATCCTTGACTGAATAAGCAGTTTGGTTCACCACAGGAGTCCTCCATTTCACCTTAACAGTTCGTTCCTTTGCATCCACACTTTTCACAACACCTAGTCTCTGGCAACTAGAAACATGTGGATCATCATAAGTCATCTTTTCCTGGACAAACTGTTCTGGCCAAAACTCGTGATCACCAACATTGAATACTGGGAATAACAACTGTGAATCTAAGCCACTTGAGTGGCTGCCATCCTGCCAAAGGACATCCACTTTAATCTTTCTCTTCATGATTATGTAAGTCTCCTCAAAATGAGAATCAGGAAAACTTCGCTGCTGTCCCTCTATTTTCTTGCACCCTTGAAAGGAGAAAGTAGGTGAGACATGCTTATTAACAAGCCTCTGAACGTCAACTGGAAGTACACACCAATCACCCAGCTGCCAATTAGCATATGGAAAACATGACAACAAAGTTAGGTTCCTTGAATCCTGCTTACAGGGGGGAGCAGGAAAATTGATATCACTACCAATATTGGCATAGGCAACCCAATCGATATAGACCAATCCTGCCTCCACATGGCACACAGTACCTTCAACTCGATTTTCCTTCCAGACACCACACAACCATCTTGCTGATTTGAAAAAACTGGAGTGCCTAACTCGAACAAGCTGACCTGGATAGTAAGGGTACTGTGCATCTTCGAGTAGGTTGGAAGACATGGGTATAAGATTTACTGGATCTGCAGTGGTAACCTCACATTTTGCACCATCATCAAAGAGGATGGTGACACGATCAACCACTCTGCCCACTTTTCCAAGCCATGGCCCATGAACTACATAGTCCCCCAATGTAAAGTTACGGATCTTTAGAAGTTTTTTGCTGTTTACATCTTTGATAATTTCACCAAAGAAATTTTCCAAATCCACAACCACATCCACATCAACCACTCGTCCCATCTGTCCAGATGGATCTGTCATGGAGCAAACGATATCCCCATGTACAAACCCTCTCTCAAATGCAAGGAAATCATCAATCTTGCCAATGCTATCCTCCAGGCTTGAGAAAATGCTCTGAGCCTGTCCACCGTAAGAATCAATGTCATCTTGATCCTCACTACCACTGCTCAAACCGAAACTTTCACAATCTGTGTCGCTATGGAGCATATCCATCGTTTAGATGCCTGACGTACAACGGCAATATATTTCAGCATAAGAAAATGTCAAAACACACACACGCATCACACACATCACATCACATCACATAGAACAAGCCCAACCATAGTTTGACATTCACTCACCTCTAAGCATTCAAGTGAAACTTAAAAGTATGTTGATTAGAATCAGATTCTTCAAGCACAGAGTGTTTTACTTGAAATGAGTAACTTTGAAGAAAGTTGATACAACTGGTCCTGAACAAAGATGACACACAATTGCAAGTGTAAGGTTTCAGCTTATAGGGAAACAGAATTAGATTATTTTCCAAAAACATTTAACAGAATAAAACTATAGTATCACCACAGAAATTGAGCTTCTTTATCTATAATACAAATAGTAATAACTAAAAAAAACATTAAAGAGAAGCAAAAGAAAGGACACAGAGAGAGAGAGAGAGAGAGAGAGAGAGTACCAATAAATTTTGTTTCTTAATTAAACAGTCTGTGACAGCCAGCACCTGAACCCCAGTTGTTCTGATATTATCTTACCCAAGACTGTGACAAGGACCTGTAGCTGGAAGTTAATAGGAAAATGACACAATACCAAAATTTCCACCTTTAAGTCTTCAAAGATGAATTAGGTTCTGATTGTATGTGATGCCAAAGAAGAATTGCCCAGAAACCAACAAGGTCAGCACTGGAACACCAGAGAAGGAATCTACAGATTATTTAAGTGCCAAAGGAGATTTGCCCCAACAGAGTGAAATTTGTGCAGGGATTATAAGCCGGTGGAGATATTGTGTAACAGCCAGAGTTAAGTTCCCCAAAAAATGCCCAAGGAGATTTTCCAAACAGTCAAAGAGTTCAGACTTCTGGAAGGACTATCCACCAAGGAGAGTGACTGTGGAGTAGTTTCCACCAGGACCAAGTGCCAAAGGAGATTTGCCCAATGGATGGACTTACAATTCGAAGGAGTAACTGCCAAAGGAGATTTGCCCAAGAGCTGGATTTAAGTTTCTGAGGAGAAACTGCCAAAGGAGATTTGCCCGAGACTGGAGTGAAACACCCAAGAGAATGATGCCAAAGGAGATCTGTCCAACAAAAGATGGATCTGATTCAACTTTTTTACTGCCACAAAAAGATATGCCTGAAAAGAACTCTTCCTGCAGTGAGTATTGCCAAAGGAGATTTGCCCAGCAGTGATGAATCTTTCACATATACATCAAATTTTCCCAAAGCTAATAATAATTTCCAATTAAATTTGAACTGTCCTCAAGCCCATTAAAGATTTGCACCAACAGTTCAGTATTCCTGATGTGCTTCTTGCCAAAGGAGATTTGCCCCCAACAAAGCCGAAATTTATTTGACAAGGATTATCTAATGCCAAAGGAGATTTGCCCTATGAAAGCATTCACTCAAACAAGTGAAGAACACTTTCTGTCTGCTTCTGTGCAAGCCACATATGGAGATATCCAGTTGATGAGGAACCTCTAGCAACTTGACAATGGAATCTGGGTAATCTATTGAATCATAGAGATTGACAAGGTCATCTTAACGACCACCCCTGCATGCTAATATTTGGAAGAGATGCAGTGATTCATTCAATTCTCCCAAGATCCTGTATCAACAGACACGCTAATAATATTAATTCTCTCAAAGAGCTGGGGCAAAGCTGTGCAGAGAGAAAGAGAGAGAGAGAGAGAGAGAGAGAGAGAGGATGAAACAAAACCAATCTCAAAATGCATTGACATTAAATTGCTTTTGGTGTTAAAGAGCTAATAATTTGTCAGCACATGAAGAGAAAATAGCATGATCAAGAACCACCCCCCCCCCCCCCCAAAAAAAAAATATATATATATATATATATATTTACATGTACACTGTAAATGAGGGGATTAAGGGAGGAATTTCTTGCATTCAGATAGACAATTTTTTTTTTTTTTTTTTTAATTTCCAGCAATGATATATTTTTTTTCTTAACAATAGTAACATGTGAAGACTACACAGTCTTTTGACTAACAATAGTAACATTTGGAAACTTCCAGATTTTATCAAAACCAAAGTGGGGAATTACAGGAGAAAAACATAGTAAAAGCTGACCAGAAACTCTTGTTCTAAACCCCTCCCCCCACCTCTCTAAAACTCACCTTTCAGTCTTATTGACGCAATGGAAAATACAACAACAATTTATTCAATGATTTTCCGGCCACAAATTAAATAGATTTAATGCTAAGCACAAACCCACAAGAAAGTTGAGTACATTCCACTGAGGAAATTCACAATTTATTCGCTAAATTTTTTTGAAATTCAACACTATTTTCAAAATTTACCAAAACCTTAAAATAAACTTATTAGACCCTCTGGATAACTATGAATAACAGTCTTAGGTATCAACAGAATCATACAATAAAATAGAATTAATTCTAAGCATAAATGTACAAGAAATTCAATTTCAGTGGTCATGAGAAATTCACAGTTCTTCACAGAAAATAGTCGAAATTCAGAATTATGTCCTTTAAAAATTCCTAAAACCATACAAGCAAGCTGGTGTATAAAGCTCAATGGATAAAGTGGAATAAAAGTCCTAGAACAGAAGACAAAGATTGCCAAAAACAAAACCGATGAAACAACTGTACCTGTCACCGCTCTCGAAGATCACCGGAACCAATCAGGCAATGGGGTCGAGTAGACCCATAAAGTCTCTCTTGAATTCCTAGCGAACTGATACGAAGAACTCAATCCAGAGCTAGAATCGATGGTTTTCTCTTGTTCTTTTCAGGTCCTCTTAATTCTTCCTCCTCAGAGGACTGAGGAGACGTCAAATAGCAGGGAAGTAAGGAATTCAGAGAGGCCTAATTCCTCCCCAAATCCCACCCATCAAACCATTTTCGAAACAGCACACCAAGTCAAAGCTCTTCCTCTAGCCTTACAAGCTGCTTTCATCCTTCCTTCTTCTCTAATCTGTTTCTGCTCTTCTTCTCTAACTAACCTCTCCGCGATGTTTTTCTTTTGTGGGTTTTGTTTTCAAATGCTCAGAGCTTTAAGTGCTTTCACATCCAGTGAGATACAAAAAGCATGGAGCGAATTCTACAGGAGAATATGCCATTTTAAGACCACGCGAGGCAGTATATGACTCTCTCTCTCTACAGATGGAATCTCTTTTCCTCTTGAAAGTTGGAAGAAAGAAAGATTCCACTCTCTCTCTCTCTCTACAGATGGAATCTCTTTTTCTCTTGAAAGTTAAGTAGAAAGAAAGATTCCACTCCTACGGTTGATATACTGTTTTTTTTTTTTGGTGATATGTAAGGAGCGAAGGTAATAACCAAGAGACTCGAACTCGAGACCTCCTAGTCAACATGGCTTTGTTGCATATTTTCTTCTACTATGGAACTAATGCACATCTTCTCAAAGCTTCCAACCTGATTTAGGTGGGAAAATCTCAAGAATAATTACCCAATGTAAAAGTGAACAATGACAGTAGCTAATTGTCGATATAACCTTGGATGATCATAGAATGACTAATCCACTTTAGGGTCTTGCTAGAACGGATGTTTTGTGCCATGGTTGAATGATACATTTTCCTTTACATATGTTGGGAAGGAAGAGATTAGGGTTTCAAGAATCGGAGAATTCGATAGGGAATCACCAAATTCATATTAGAATTAGTGTACAAAGATTCTGATTCTTAACGATTCGATATGTCAATTCCTGGATAAAACATTAGAATCTTTGGAATATAAGTCTGATTAAATCGATTCTAGGGCTTTGTTAGATTGATTCAAGCCGATTCTGACCTGAATTGCTTCTAGTTCTGATTCCACATTTTAAGAGAGAGAGAGAGAGAGAGAGAGAGAGAGAGAGGGGCTTATGTTGTTGCAATTTTACAAGGAAAATCTTTCCTAAAACCATGGAATATGGTTCATTCACCATCGCAGGATTCACAAATCCCTATAAAATTTTAGTACTTTATCAAAATACCCTCCTGATTCTAGCACGCATCTCAAGCCCTATGATGAATGGACAATAGGCATAGGAAAACTTGATCCATCCTAGAATGTATCATGCTAGAAGTTAAGAAAGTAACATGGCTTCTTTTGTATTGTTGATCAAGGTTAATTTGTTAATATGGTATAGCAATCTTCTCTTAATTTTTTTTTTTCCCATTTAAAGTGGAGATGGTTGATGATCTATGCAATGATTTGGGATGAATTAGTTTTTTTCCCATTTAAAGTGGAGATGGTTGATGATCTATGCAATGATTTGGAATGAATTAGGCCCCAGAATTCATGGAATATACTGTTTGTATATTATTTATTAACACTTAAAATTGTGATTAGTGGCCAATGTGCTGTTTAAACTTAAACACCAGCATTTATGTGTCAATCTGTTAATGAATCCATTGTGGCATGTGTCATATTCCAATACTTTATTATTGCATTAAAAATTCCATATTTTAAGGTTTTGCTAAAGAAGTAAGCAGATCAAGTGCAAATTAAGAACCCTAAATGTTTTGGAAAGATCACTTCTTTAACAAATTGATGATCAAGGAAACACAAAATAAGAAAATTGTAGTTTTATCAGTTAGTTCCTCACCTAGTTATGTGTTTCACCTTTTGGTTAGATTCACATAGTTGTTTTTTTTTTTTTTCAAATCACATTTCCTATCTTCATTTTAATACTCATCAGCTCACTTGGCAATGATATTTGATGCCTCAATAATGTCTCCAAAACTAGATATGTATCAATGAGAAGCTTGAGCCAGTGATCCATTATATATGACATTAACACGCAATAGAATTTCTTCAACCAATAGTAACTCTCTTTTCAGACCAAGGAATTGCAGATAATTGGCTCTTCTTAGTAAATAAATGGACATTTTGGTATTTGTAATAAAAGAAAGGCTACTTGACTTTACTGTTCTCTTTTTGGTATATCTTATTCCAAGGATTTAGTCAACTAGGACCAAAATGCTTTTACTTAAAAAGAAATATTCTACAAAAAGTATTTGAGCAATGACAATGACTTATCCCTATCTCTTCCACTTGCTAAGCTTAAAGTGGTATAATGCATAAATCACACTATCCAAATTTTTTGATAATATGCTTCTTAAACAATCCAATTTTTTTTGATAATATGCTTCTTAAGTAGTAGGTCATATCAATGCTGTTGAAAGTTGTGTTGAGTTTTGTCTCTTGTATTTTGTGGATCCCACATAAATTATGCACGTATATGTATCATTGGGTCGGTTTTGGATTCATTCCATGTAGAAGGGTAAAATTATAATCATATGAGAATTAGGGTTTCTAGTGCCTATATATTGTATTTGCAAGAGAAAAACCCTAGGTTAAGGAAGGAGACCACATAGCAAGGAAGGGAATTGGTGTAACACCTTCTATGTCAATAGAAAAATTAAATGATTCATTTGGATGCATGTAAATGTTAATGTCAAATAGCCCTAAATTCCCTATTTGTGTGTGATTTTTTGTTTATTTTCTTTCTTGTGTTTGTTCTTTTATCCCAAAACAAGCCCATGTGCAATGTGATTCATATTTTACCATATCATTATCTTAAAGTTTTGAGGGGACAAGACAATTCATAATGTACTCGTGAACACCAAGTTATGCCTACAGGTGATTAGTTTTTGGGGAAAATCTCACACAATGCCTCCTCACATGTGTTGTTATAATAATTTTCTTGCTTAATGATAGAAAAAATAATTAAAAAAGGGAAAATAATACTCCTTGGTTGTGTAGTCCTTGCGCTAGTGCGATGGCCAATGAGGGGATTTACATGGGCATTAAAATGGTGTAAATTCTTTGTATTCACAAAGGTGGAGGCATCATTAATTTTTCCGCCCTTTGTGTCTAGGCACAGGGCCATGCAAATAAGGAGCGCTCTTTTTCCCTTAAAAAAATGAATGCAAGAGGATGCAAAGTACCTTGCTTATTCAGAGAATCCATTCCCTTAAATTTTAAACTCTCAATTATGGAGAAAATAATTTTGCCCACTTACATGTCTTTACGCCTAGACATGAGAGATGCAAAAAGACTATGCTCCTCAACCCCCCAAAAAAAAATGCCTCTGTGCAACTTCCCATTAATCTACTCACCGAAGCATGGTCACACAAGAGGACAGGATTCGCTTGCCCCTCAATTATACATGTCACAATAGGTCAATTAATATCATTCCATCAACTTTTAATAAACTCAGACATAATTGAGTTACAATCAAATGTTGTTGGAAGCATATGCCGAATGCAAACAAATGAATTAGCTAGTCATGTCTGTCCAATAACAAGAGTTATAGGCACTATAATGGGTAGCTGATGATAAGTTAACATGAACTCAGTTTTCCAAACCATAAAAGCTTTTGATTTAGCTATTGGAAAGGGAATTGAATAAGGAACTAAAGGATATGATCTTGGAGTAGCTGAACCGTCCAAGGTGGATCAGTATAATTTCCTTTTGCTTACTTTTTCAAGTAAAAGATGACAAATGTTGAGAATGGTTCAACAGAGGTGGGCTTCCATGTTTTAAAATCAAAGTTCATCGTTCCTTTCCTTATTCATTTTAAGAAAATTATAAAGTACAAAATTCCCCACTAAAAGAAAAGAGATATTATGAGTTAATTAAGAGACTCAATTCATTATTATGGAAATAATCTCCTCATATCAGCATCTTGCAAGTAATATTCGTTCTTGTAGATTATTAAATTATTCCATAAAGTATTTTTTGGGATTTGGATAGAACTTACATCCGATGTGGAATCGTTGTTTTGTATAGATTGAATGTTAATAATCTCCCTCTCGATGCAGGAACACGTGTGGAAAATTGAAATCCTACTTTCCTCTTATATTACTTGATGGGACTGAAGTAGAACTCACCCTTAAAAGTAAACTGATAAAGAGAAGATGTTCAAGTCTTGGTAAACCTTCATATCAGACTATTCACATCAGATGTGAGATCATTGCTTTCTCGTGATACTTCAAGAGTATTAACAATTTAAACAGCAATGCATGGATGATTATGAATATCTGAGAAATGTATTTCAGAGATAACTCTATGGTTGATTGCAATAGAATGTTTTTCTATTTAGACTGTTATACATCTGATTTAAATAAAATGATGGGTTATTTGTAATTAGCTTGTGGGTGGTTGAGGTGGGGAGGGGGCTATAAGCCGAATGCTTTTAGTCAGCATAATGCATTTTGTTGGGAATCATTAAAAAAAAAATAATAACAATAATAATAATTTTTTGGGAGCCTGGAGAATAATTAAGAAGTAAGTTTAACTTAGGTGAGCCCTACCACATTTTTGAGAAAGAAGTCCATAAAAAAGTTGAAGGGTGTTTGTTTACAAGAATTTGTAACATTTTCATCACGCATGGACTCGTATCTAGTCATTTTATGGGTATCGATTAGTGGATGAGTAATGACTGATGGACTTGATTGTATGAACCACAATATGGGAGGTGATGTCTTTAGTGGCTAGCAGCTTAATTCAATTATCCCATTCGATTATTGTTTTATGAGTGGGTATATTAACAACTGAACACATTAGGGGAAAAGGCATCAGTTGTTCTGTTTGACAATGACCATTAGTTGCTAACCCTAATAATTATATGGAGAAGAGGAAAAAAAAAAAGATCGGTAGGAGGAAAGTTGCATTGGTGAATTCTTATTCGTACGCTATGAATCCAGGTATGATTCCTATTTGATTCTCTTATTATTGATGCACTTTTTGGCAGGGCCCAGAATAAAAAATTGACAGAAGCAAACTAAAGCATGGATTCAACTGGCTGAACTACCAGTTTGAGAAAGCTTAAAAAGATGAGCTAAGCTAGTTGATATATATTCATGCTCCTTACACAGAATAAATGTTTGGCAACAAGCATTATATATGTTACCACTACATAGGAGCTTGAGTCATGACTCTTGATCATTCCCAAGAGTAAGCCAGATGGCCGTAGTTGCTATTTTCAATCTCTTTAATACAAAAGGGTGTTTACTAATAAGCATTATATGTTGCCACTGCTCAAGGGCTTGACTCTTGGCTCTTAAGCATTCTCAAAAGAAAAAGAGAGAGAGAGAGAGAGAGAGAGAGAGAGATAGATGATGATGATGGCCCTAATTGATAATTCATTCTCCAAATATATAAAGGGTGTTTGGTAACAAGCTTTATGTTGCCACTGCACAAGGGCTTGACAGAGAGAAGAGAGAGAGAGAGAGAGAGAGAGAGAGAGAGAAATCCATTACTTTCTAGTGCACATCCCTCTGCATAGTGGTTCCACTAAAACAATATAAGTGTTGAGATTTTGGAGGACCATGCATCTGTTCTATAGAGGAGCTAGATTTGAACAATTGGTTATTAAGTGGTACTATTGTATATAAAAGATTGTTAAAAAAGAAATCATTTTTTTTCTTAAGCAAAAGGAGACAAAAAATATGCCCCACTATGAAGTATGATCACATTGAGCATTATCTTTGTGTTCGCCAAGCATGAACATGAACATACGAAGGCAAAGAGCATTATCTTTGTTTAATGCCCTAAAAGGAGGGTTCTATGGCTAGTGAAATTTTTCTGTAAAATAATCACCACCATCAACCACTAATTTCATATCCATAGTGCGTTTCTACAGAAACTGACATAAATAATGAGGGAAGATAATTATACGTGCATGATTATTTAATCAAACTTCTTAAAATTGTTGCAATTAAGAATGGGCTTTGGACATCCATCTTTGATTAGTTACCAAAAGAAATATTTATGGTGCAACAAATTTTAAAGGTTTTTTCAATTTGTAAAAACGAAAATCTAAAAAAATGTAGAAAATAATAGAAATTGCAAACAAACAGTCATATAATAATTTACATAACTTGAGAAGATTACCTACGTCCACGGTGAGAAGAGATCTGTTTCACTATCAATGGATAATAGGTTACTGCTGCTTGTCCTCACGCCTCTCTCAGATTATAGAGATAACCTTCTCTCTACATATATATAGTGAACCTATATGGGCACATATTATTGAAATATCCATGTAGAGCTAAAAAACATCAGGGGATGCTGCTCTCGAATCCCCACACAGACTCTCCAATTTGTGGAGGCCCCACTAATGAATATAATGCACAAGATAAGCTAATTCCTCCAAGCCTCAACGCCTCGGACCCTACGACCCTTTGGAACTAGCCCACAAATGCAAACAACAGACACAAGATATTATACCCCCAACATGATTAAATTATGTTTCATTAGCAAATTTTTGGCCATTGTTCTATTGTGTTCATTTCGCTCTTTTAGTGTTTTAAGGGCAACATGCAATGATCTAGACAAAGCCATCCCTTAATTAATTCCTCTTAACCAATTAAGTTTTTTTTGCATTTGGTTTATGAGATCTTCAACATGGATACCATTGTATAGACATTGCACACTACTGATGCACATATATCATATAGAATTGAATATTTAAGTTTAAATTGAGCTTTATGTTACACATTATTGTTGTGAACACTAGACTCCACAATGAATGCAATTCCTTCTGCCACTTCTGCAGATTCTTAATACAATATCATAGATTTTTAATTAGATCTATTTGTGGTACTAAAACCTAATGATTTTCCTCTCAAAATTTGAATGAAAGTATCCAAATAAGGTTAGCAATTCGTCCTTGCATGGCATGTGTTTCTTGAGTATATTGAGTCAAGGCACATATAACTTTACATGAAGTTTGGTATATGTTAATTCTAATCCCCCCCCCCCCCTTTAATGAGACATTTTTTCTTGTTTATGAATATAATAGTAATGATTATATATTGAGAGACCCATGGACCTAGGTGAGAATGAGATGTTCAGTGGGGAGTTATTGTGAGTATGAATTCCATTAGCTTAATCATATTTAACACAAAAGGTAGGGAGCACTCGAAAGAGCTTTATAATAAATTTGGGCAAATTTTCTATCAGTCTCCTACACTTATATTTACTCAAAAAGTCTTTTTCTTGAATACACTTTATTTTATTCCCCAATAAAGAAAGATTTCACTTCTCTTTCCACACCTAACTTTTTAAAATACATAGATTACCCTTCAATGACACATTTTCGTTATTATTTTTTATTTCACTTTAATCTGCCTCATACGTATGTACTAATTTAATCTAACTACGTATTGCATAATTATGAAATGTTTTGTTATCCTTATAATGTTTCTATTTCATTGAATTTCCACATGATCATCCTCAATCCAAAAAGTACAGTATCTGATGTATGTTATATCGATTGACTAATTTTAGTATGTACTCCATCAAAGTATGGTATTTGATGTATGTGATGTGTATTGACTAATTTTGTTGAATATTTTTTTATCTAAATATTAATTTAAGCCAAATACATACCTGAGTTATTTGATACTTTCATTGGTCTATTAATTTGGTTAGAAATTTTAGAGATTGTATACCATATGATTGAAGATGACCCTATAGATATCAGAATGAAATATAGACATTAAAGATTAATATAACATCAATAATTATATAATACTAGTTAAGTTATCCCGATACTCACTTAAGAGGTATATTTAAAGGTGAATAAAAA
The DNA here is from genome assembly GCF_013358625.1 of Macadamia integrifolia. Lineage (NCBI taxonomy): Eukaryota > Viridiplantae > Streptophyta > Magnoliopsida > Proteales > Proteaceae > Macadamia > Macadamia integrifolia. Next base: position 324,103 of record NW_024870676.1, on the reverse strand, counting down.
ATTAGGTCATTGAGAGGTTTTTGAGAAATTTAAAAAGAAAGAGAAAAGGAAAGGTGAAAGTGCACTATATTGGGCAATCAGAAAGAAGTGTATAATGGCCCCTTATAATGATAATATGGCCGAATAGACATAATTATCTCTACTCCAAGCTCTGTTAGGTTGTGCTTGGCAGCCAAGAGAAGAAAAGAAAAAATAGAAACAAAATGAAATGGAAAGAAAAAAAAAAATTTATGTCTATTTGGCTACCAATAGAAGAAAAGGAAGAATTTTTTTTTCTATTTTCTTGTGTGTTTTGTATTTTAGGCAATTGTTTTTCTTGTATTTTTCTATTTTCTTGTGTTTTTTTTTTTTTGCACAAGAAAATTTCACAGTTCCCAAGGGGAATTTTGAAATTCAAAAAAAGATTCCTCTCTTGGTTTAAGACATACCAATTATATAATGAGAATTTCTTAAATGAAGAAAATAGTGCAATTTTTGTATTTCTTTCTTCTCTTAGTTACTAAACACAGCCTTATAGCTATGTCGGTCATTGGGTATGGAAAAGTAACTTTTTTTTTACTAGGCATGATATGTGTGTCGCACTGTAAATATATATTAATTGTTAGGAATAAAAATGATCTTATTGGTAGAAAAGGAAACTTTTTTCTAAATTTCCTTAAAAAACATAGTATAAGCCTGACTTCATTATTATTCAAGTACAACATGTGGACCATAGCCTTGTTAATTTCTCATGTTTTGTGCTCTTGCTAACTTATCAAGGTTGAGTTCACTATATATTCAGGTAGTTAGGCATATATTGAGCCATCGACTACCTCAAATTGCAATGATGAAAAGAAAGGGGTTTTTTTCTAGTTCAATAGGTGTAAGGGGTATCTTTACTGGGACCCAAGTTGTGCTACAAGGAAATTTGAATATGGCTGAAATGTTATGGACTAGTAAACCCCAAAGTTCATTCCTCACATCTATGTCAAGTTTCTACCAAATGAAAATTATCAAGTGGGAAATTAGGGTAACATTTGAGAATGGACCACATTGATATGCTTATCAAGTTTGAAAACTAGATTAATACCACCCGTCTTAATTAGCTTTCTTAATCATTAAGAAAGCCTAATTATTTGTAATGTATGGGTCAAACCAAATGGGGCCCAAATTTTGTTACATAGATAAGATTGCCTTGATAATATGATAAGACAAAATTACAACAAGCAATCTCGAACTTAAATAATTTATTTTTAAAATAATAGAACCTTTTCTTTAGATAAAGAATAAAGATCAAGATAACTACATCATTTCATTGACGAACACCAAAAGCGTTTAGATAGATAATATTACATAATAATATATCATGTAAATTAAAGACTTCCTTGAGAGAGAAAAATCAATCATAATATTGCTGTTTTAACAAAAATAAAGTTATAAGTAACTTATTAATGTTTACACCCCCTACCCCCAACACCCCCCCCCCAAAAAAAGTGATTTACTAATTCATATAGGATGATTAAAAAAATTTTTTTTTTTTTTTGTTTTTTTTGTTTTTCAGAGTTGTAGATTAAGACCCTCTCCAGCGAGGGGGTGCTCGAGAAGGACTAGTGAGGTTTCTCTCTTCTCTCACATGTGTTGTCTCTATCTCTTCTCATTGGTCCCTCTCCTGCAACCTCCCCACCAACCCCTCTCTCTCTCTCTCTCTCTCTCTCTATGGAGAGGATCCAAATCCCTCACGGAGTTCTCGTCTCTTGAGACTTAGTTACCCTATTTTAAGGAGATGGAGTGATGATTTGAAATTTACCAAAAAAGGAGGGATGATTTGAAAAATTAGTTACTCAACTATTGGACATTATTCACTACCCTGATTAGTAGGATGTGTTTGGTGCTGATTTCATAATCATACATGAACCTGATATAACCTTGAATAAGAATTGTTTATGATTCATATTCAATTCATGTAACATGTGTTACCAAAAAAAAAAAAAAATTTGCATGTACTTAGGTAACCATCGAGCAATACTAGTGTATTTATTTTTTAACCCGATACCTATGGAATAAGCTCTTACATTGGATGCTTTGGAGATCAAGTTCGGATGCCCTTCTGTGGTGTTCACACTCCATTGATGATGTAAATTGGGATGGAGTGGTTACCCGTAGAGGAGAGGAACCTTTCTCAGCTTCGAATTTATTGGGATAAGCACAATATGCTGTAATATGATTTGTTATTAATACTACGCTATATCAGTACAAATTACCAAATAATTATTCCATAATTTAAATAGGCAATAAGATCATCCACTTGCCATAACTAAACAATTATATGGAAGAAAGAAAAATGTATCATAAATTGAAAGGATGTGCAGCTAAGGTTGAAGTAGAAATGGAATTAATCTCCATCAATTCAAATCTAAATCAGTTGGAATCACTTGTGACATTCCCAAGCTCTGGAATCCCTTGCAAAGTTAAAAGGCAACAAAACCTATGGTGAATAGTAACCAGTAATATTGACATGGAAAAAGTAGTCTGTCTAGGAGCCAATGCGCGTCCGGACACGAGTCCATGTAAAATGATCAGTCCGTTTTTATGAAAAATAAAAATCTCATCCATGTTAATACTTTTATAAACATTCTTATTAACCTCCGCACTAGTGTAGAAACCATGCTTTCATATAGGGGTGTCAATTGGTCGGTTCAATTTGATTTTCGGTCAAGTTGAATCGGTTTTGATCTAGGGATGAGGGAGACCAAAACCAATCTATTAAAGAACTTTGGTTTTCGGTTGATTTCGGTTTTGATCTGGTGTGGTTTCAATTTATTTCAATTTTTCAATATCAAGTTAATATTGGTTTAAATCAGTCTAAAACCATAATGAAATCTTACATTCATAACCTATAGTGATAAAATATTTGATCAAAATATTTTAAATTTATGATTAAATCATGTTTTATCATTGTAAAGGAAAGGTAACTAATATTGAAACCAATGTATAACTAATTACTAAGAAGATAATTAATATTGAAATCACAAAATGAATCCTATTATCCAATCATTCATTTAATTATCCAACTAATTTTGTATAGTGAACAAAGAAATCAATGGAAGCATTGTTACAATTTACAAATCAAATTCTCTATTCATAACCTCATATTTATTGATTTGTACCAGTTCCCCTTACAATAGAATATTCTCACTAATATAGTAAAAAATGAATAATCAATTCACCAATTTATGACTTCATAATCATTTATTTAAAAAAAAAAATCGGTTTCATTCAGTTTGGCAATTGATCGGTTTGATTTGTACTGGTTTTCAACTAGCCCCAACAAACCCAGTCCAATACCGATCCAATAAGGATCGATTTGATTTTATTCATATTTTTTTAGTCAGTTTTGATCGATTTCATCGGTTCAGGCTAGATTTTGACACCCCTACTCCCAGACATAGTTAACAAATTCGGATTCGGGAATTATTCGGACGGAGAATTATTCGGAATAATTCGGATGATTAATTGAAGGATTCGGTCAAAAAAGCGGTCAAAAAAACTTATTGGGTTTTTTAAAAAAAAAAAAATTTGTTTTTTATTGTTTTTGGTTTTTTTTTTTAAATAATGTTTAAATAAACCGAATAATTCGGTTTAATTCGGATTCGGGCCGAATTATTCGCGATTTATATTCAGTTTTGAAAAATTCGCGAATTTTAAAGAATTTTATTTTTAATTCGGATTCGGTCCGAATTTTTGATAAAATTCGGAAAAAATCGGTTCGGCCGAATTATTCGCGAATAATTCGGCCGAATTGATAACTCTGCTCCCAGACAAAGATCTCTCCCCCTATTGACAAAATCTGTTCCAAGTGGCCTAACCATGCATGCAAAGGATCATAATTAAGAGATTTTGGTGGGGCCTATAGGAGGTCAAAACCCCCAAATCAGCATATTTAGCTTTAGCAACAAAGATTTCCACATTAAAGTAGCCTTAACCAGTGGTGTTCATTGTTCATATCACCTTTTCTTCTCCATGAACATAATAATGCTGCTTCCAAACTAGCTCACAGTCACTAAGCGAATTGGGTTTAGAGCTTGGGGATAAGGGTTTCATTCTCATCATTGCTTCATTGATGATATTGGAAGTCAAAATGTTAATGGGAGCACTGGAGCACTGGAGCATTGGAGTATTGGAGTAGTCATTGTTATAAACATAACATTTCAAGATGGAGGATAGAGATTGGATGACGTGTGAGTGAGCTCGCTGTTCGTATCAGATGATGTACAAAAGCACCTAAGGGTACTTCTGCCAACATAAAGGATTGATGAACATTACTAAAATGCCCTTAAATACTTTTTTTTCTGATCATAATGAGTAAAAGAACTTTTCGATTGCACGGCCCTGCGCCTAGACACGAAGAGGGTGAAATGATGCCCTCACTCTTGTTTGATGCCCATATGCATTCCTCATTAGTTCAAGTTGACGTAGGGTCGCATGGTCAAAGAGTATTCTTTTCCCCTATGATTAATCATGTGAAGTAGCAAGGTCACCTACCTGAGATGCCATCATTTTACCTCGAAAGCCTATCATCTAAAGGAGATCTATCCTCTTATATTTCTTTTGGAAAGACTTGCAATAAAATTAGCCTTTCATTACTTAAGAGGAGGCTTAATGGAGTTGTGTAACAGGATCAATGCTCACAGCTGATGGTGAAGGGTTTAATTTTCAAAGATATGGGAGTTAAATGTTGTGGTTTCGGTAAAATGGTACAGTTCGATTTGGTTCACAATATCAGAGGTAAAAACCAAATTAAACAATTTAACATGATTTCATATAATGAAACCAAAACCAAACTATTTATTAAACAGTTATACAGTTTCATAGGAAATATCGCATTCAAAAACCAACTCATAAAAAAACTATAAGAAAGATTGATATATAGGAGGAATTCAGATAGAGAAAGAGAGAGGCTAACAGTTTCAACATATCAACTCTAAGCACGTTTTTCTCATCTTGCTTAATATTCATCTAAGCAGTGATGTTTGGCTTAACCAATCTTCAGCTCCAGGTTTAACTGTGTATTGGTCTTTAAGTCAAGTGAAATCTCTTCTCTACTAGAGGTTTTAATCTTTTATGATGTTGAATGCAAGAGAAATTTAAAGAGAAGGAAAATAAAATTTTTAAAATTAAAAAAGAAACTTATGTAATCATTATCCCATGTGACGGTATAACTTACTTTTTTTTTTTTTTNTTTTAGAGTTGTAGATTAAGACCCTCTCCAGCGAGGGGGTGCTCGAGAAGGACTAGTGAGGTTTCTCTCTTCTCTCACATGTGTTGTCTCCATCTCTTCTCATTGGTCCCTCTCCTGCAACCTCCCCACCAACCCCCTCTCTCTCTCTCTCTCTCTCTCTCTATGGAGAGGATCCAAATCCCTCACGGAGTTCTCGTCTCTTGAGACTTAGTTACCCTATTTTAAGGAGATGGAGTGATGATTTGAAATTTACCAAAAAAGGAGGGATGATTTGAAAAATTAGTTACTCAACTATTGGACATTATTCACTACCCTGATTAGTAGGATGTGTTTGGTGCTGATTTCATAATCATACATGAACCTGATATAACCTTGAATAAGAATTGTTTATGATTCATATTCAATTCATGTAACATGCGTTACCAAAAAAAAAAAAAAAATTTGCATGTACTTAGGTAACCATCGAGCAATAGTAGTGTATTTATTTTTTAACCCGAAACCTATGGAATAAACTCTTACATTGGATGTCTTTGGAGATCGAGTTCGGATGCCCTCCTGTGGTGTTCACACTCCATTGATGATGTAAATTGGGATGGAGTGGTTACCCGTAGAGGAGAGGAACCTTTCTCAGCTTCGAATTTATTGGGATAAGCACAATATGCTGTAATATGATTTGTTATTAATACTACGCTATATCAGTACAAATTACCAAATAATTATTCCATAATTTAAATAGGCAATAAGATCATCCACTTGCCCTAACTAAACAATTATATGGAAGAAAGAAAAATGTATCATAAATTTAAGAAAAAAATTAAATTTTTTTTTTTCAAACTCTATATTAAAGATTTTTTACCAATTGTTGCCAACACAATTTCTTTTTGGATGTCCTCTGAGGGTGTAATACAATGCAAGCTACAGCTTGTTCTAGAATCCCACTTGAGAGAAGTCAAGTAGTACCTAAATCCAAATTAAAGAAGACAACTTTTGAAAGGATGTGCAGCCATGGTTTTAAGTATCGGTGCGTATCGTGTCGATATCCGTATCAGTAGGTATCGGCACGATATATACCGATACGTATCATGAAAATTTTAAAACCCTTATGTATCGATACGTATCCTACGATACACATCGATACACACTGATACACCACCGATACGCACCGATACTCACCGATACGTACCGATACTTTATGAAAAATTCAAAATTGAAGTGAAATGTACGTTTCGGTATGTATCAGTATGTATCGACCGATACACACTGATACGTACCGATACGGTCATAAAATGGCCAAAATGGGTAATTTTTTAGAAAAACATAATTTTTTGAGGTGTTTTTGTTTAAAGTTGCTGCCAACCATTTTTCCCTCTATCTAAAGTGGAAATCAAGGTTGGGAACAAGGATTTTACATTTATGGGACAATTACAAACCTTGGATTCTTAGTGCGATACTCTCAATTTACTGTTTATGCATAATACATGTTATATATAACTTTTTTAACTATTTTTTTATGCAAATGTGTATAAAAAAGTGTTTCCTATCCATTTATGTACGTATCTTTAGCGTATCTCCGATACGATACGATACCCTCCAATACGTATCTTAATTTTGGCTGACCGATACGACGATCGATACCGATACTTTAATCCTTGTGTGCAACTAAGGTTGAAGTAGAAATGGAATAAATCTCCATCAATTCAAATCTAAATCAATTGGAATCACTTGTGACATTCCCAAGCTCTGGAATCCCTTGCAAAGTTAAAAGGCAACAAAACCTATGGTGAATAGTAACCGGAAATATTGACATGGAAAAAGTAGTCTGTCTACACGAGTCCATGTAAAATGATTAGTCCATCTTTATGAAAAATAAAAATCTCATCCATGTTAATACTTTTATAAACATTCTTATTAACCTCCGCACTAGTGTAGAAACCATGCTCTCAGATAGTGGTGTCAATTGGTCGGTTCAGTTTGATTTCGGTCAGGTTGAATCAGTTTTGGTCTAGGGATGAGGGAGACCAAAACCAATCTATTAAGGAACTTTGGTATTCGGTTGATTTCGGTTTTGATTTGGTTTGGTTTCGATTTATTTTAATTTTTCAATATCAAGTTAATATTGGTTTAAATCGGTTTAGAACCATAATGAAATCTTACATTCATAACCTGTAGTGATAAAATATTTGATCAAAACATTTTAAATTTATGATTAAATCATGTTTTATCATTGTAAAGGAAAGATAACTAATATTGAAACCAATGTATAACTAATTACTAAGAAGATAATTAATATTGAAATCACAAAATGAATCCTATTATCCAATCATTCATTTAACTATCCAACTAATTTTGTATAGTGAACAAAGAAATCAATGGAAGCATTGTTACAATTTACAAATCAAATTCTCTATTCATAACCTCATATTTATTGATTTGTAACAGTTCCCTTACAATAGAATATTCTCACTAATATAGTAAAAAATGAATAATCAATTCACCAATTTATGACTTCATAATCATTTATTTTAAAAAAAAAAAATCGGTTTCATTCAGTTTGGCTATTGATCGATTTGATTTGTACTGGTTTTCAACCAGCCCCAACAAACCCAGTCCACTACCGATCCAATAAGGATCGATTTGATTTAATTCATATTTTTTTAGTCAGTTTTGATCGATTTCATCGGTTCAGGTTAGATTTTGACACCCCTACTCCCAGACAAAGATCTCTCCCCCTATTGACAAAATCTGTTCCAAGTGGCCTAACCATGCATGCAAAGGATCATAATTAAGAGATTTTGGTGGGCCCTATAGGAGGTCAAAACCCCCAAATCAACATATTTAGCTTTAGCAACAAAGATTTCCACATTAAAGTAGCCTTAACCAGTGGTGTTCATTGTTCATATCACCTTTTCTTCTCCATGAACATAATAATGCTGCTTCCAAACTAGCTCACAGTCACTAAGCGAATTGGGTTTAGAGCTTGGGGATAAGGGTTTCATTCTTATCATTGCTTGATTGATAATATCGGAAGTCAAAATGTTAATGGGAGCACTGGAGCACTGGAGCACTGGAGCACTGGAGCATTGGAGTATTGGAGTAGTCATTGTTATAAACATAACATTTCAAGATGGAGGATAGAGATTGGATGACGTGTGAGTGAGCTCGCTATTCGTATCAGATGATGTACAAATGCATCTATGGGTACTTTTGCCAACATAGAGGATTGATGAACATTACTAAAATGCCCTTAAATACTTTTTTTCTGATCATAACGAGTAAAAGAAATTTTCGATTGCATGGCCCCTGCACCTAGACATGAAGAGGGTGAAATGATGCCCTCACTCTTGTTTGATGCCCATATGCATCCCTCATTAGTTCACGTTGGCGTAGGGGTCTCATGGCCAAAGATTATTCTTTTCCCCTATGATTAATCATGTGAAGTAGCAAGGTCACCAACCTGAGATGCCATCATTTTACTTCGAAAGCCCATCATCTAAAGGAGATCTATCCTCTTATATTTCTTTTGGAAAGACTTGCAATAAAATTAGCCTTTCATTACTTAAGAGGAGGCTTAATGGAGTTGTGTAACAGGATCAATGCTCACAGCTGATGGTGAAGGGTTTAATTTTCAAAGATATGGGAGTTAAATGTTGTGGTTTCGGTAAAATGGTACAGTTCGATTTGGTTTACAATATCAGAGGTAAAAACCAAATTAAACAATTTAACATGATTTCATATAATGAAACCAAAACCAAACTATTTATTAAACAGTTTCATAGGAAATATCGCATTCAAAAACCAACTCATAAAAAAACTATAAGAAAGATTGATATATAGGAGGAATTCAGATAGCGAAAGAGAGAGGCTAACAGTTTCAACATATCAACTCTAAGCACGTTTTTCTCATCTTGCTTATTATTCATCCAAGCAGTGATGTTTGGCTTAACCAATCTTCAGCTCCAGGTTTAACTGTGTATTGGTCTTTAAGTCAAGTGAAATCTCTTCTCTACTAGAGGTTTTAATCTTTTATGATGTTGAATGCAAAAGAAATTTAAAGAGAAGGAAAATAAAATTTTTAAAATTAAAAAAGAAACTTATGTAATCATTATCCCATGTGACCGTATAACTTACTTTTTTTTTTTTTGATCATAGTAAGTAATCATACATTTTATATGTAGTTTTTATTTTATATTTTATAGCAAAAAGAATTTTAGATGCAAAGTGAAGTGAAATTTAATAACCAAATATCGAATGATTTGAAGTTAATGATATAGTTACATCGGGTAATAATTACAAATTTTATATTTTAAATTTGAAAACTTCACTTACCTTCCCTCCCTCTATCCTTGTTTTTATGGAGTGATTTAGGTTTGATATTTATGTGTTTCAAATTATTTAACTTCAATGAATTGAAACCCCAAGAGGGTAGCCGAGTTGGCAAGGAACCTTCACTGCTATCGGTGAAAATTGAATGATTCTCAACTAATCAGTATGGACCCACATGACCAATCAGGCTAAAGTCTTGGATACCTGTCATTAAGAAAAAAAATCAATGAGTTGTCTTTAGAAGAGTGGTTTTATTAAAAGATTTAGGGACATAATTTCTTCTTTATTTATTCTATTAGATATTCCACCAAAAAAATAGAGTTCTATTAGAAGGTGAAATCCTTCTTCTTCATATATATATATATATATATATATATTAATAGAATTCTTCTTCTTTTTGGTTGAAAGTAGAATTCATGTGAAGTTAGTTGATTTTCGTTAATTGAGTTCTATTAGATTAAGATGGGAAATCCTTCTTTCTTCAGCCTTTTTTTTTTGGTAGAATTCATCTTCAGCTCTCATAAGTCATAACTATAAGCATTGTTCATATTCAACTAATTGGCCTGGCCTCCATTTTAATCTATCTTATTGATTGAGCCCAAAGCCCATGAGAAAAAACTCAAAGCCCAAGGCTTAAAGGACATCAGGTCAAGTCAATATTAATTGTTTTTCTCTCTCAACATGGGCTACAAATTTGCATGTGGATTTTGGCAGGTTCAGGTTGGAGTTATCACTACCAGCTTATGTGCCAAAATAATTTAATGTCTACTTGTCTGAAAATTAAGGTAAAAAGTTACTATTTCCCAAAGGTAAAACAATCAAATCTCTCAATTTCAAGATGAGAATAGGAAACAATTTAGCACCTTCTTTATCTTGACAATTTTCTATAAAGATCTCAGCACATGAATATTGGGCTAAGACCGGAGTACCTCCAACTCTAAGTATCTTCTTTTGCCTAATCTCTTACGCTGTGTTTGGTACCGAAGAGAAAAAGAAAAAATAAAATAAAAAAAATTATAAAAGAAAAATATAATAAGAAAATAAAAAATTATGTTTGTCTAAAAAAAAAAATATTTTTATTTTTATTTTTATTTATTTGTTTATTTATTTATTTATTTATTTATTTATTTTTGTGGCAGAAGGTTCTTCACCATTGCAAGATGAATTTTGAAATTCAATTCATAATATTATGAGAATTCTTAAATTAAGAAAATAGTACAATTTTTCTTAATTTTTTCTTCTCTTGACTATCAGATACATCTGTAATTTTTAGATCCTCCTTTAACCATGATAAATCTTTTTTATTTTCTATAATATCCATCACTTTGTTATTTTTTATCGTCAACTAGAAATCAATGTTTATTTTTTCATTTGCAAATCTGATCTCATTGTGAATTTGAGAATCATAAATGTTGGATTTCTATCCTATATCTCTTACATTTTCCTTATAATAAGGACTAGGCTTCATCGAGGATCTCTAGGAAACCATGACTTGAATCAATTTAATTTAAATTGGTGAAATACTTGATCATATCTTTCTCAATTATGTCATCAATTCTTGTCCACTGTCCATCCATTTTTAATTTTCAAATACAATTATTTTTTACTATTTTTCTATTAAGAAAACAAAACCGACCTATGTGAGATCCACCTGACAAGTTTCATAAAGAAATTTTTAGCCCACACACATGTTATCATGTGATTAAAAAGACATCCCATAATCATTTCATTATTCCTTTCTGTCTCTTTGTAAACACAGTACAATTTCTTTGAAAAAAAAAAGGAAAAAGTAAACACACTTTATAGGTGAAAGACTAATGTCCTACCTAGTAGGTAACAATCCATATGTGGGTTTGGCCAAAGAACTGAAAAGGTACCTGAGGAAGATGACATTAAAAAACCTTAAGAGAGATGAGAGGGGTAGGTTAGGTTGGAACCAAATTATTTGCTTATTTGCTTCTACTTCTGCTGTTTCTATGTGCTATTGCTACTGCTACTGCTTCTTTGAAGCAGGTTTTACTTCACTGATGCTTAAGATGTCTGAGTGCCCAACCTTTTTCCTCAAAGACTTGACCAAGCAAATGGGATCCATCCCTTCCCCAGTCAATACCACCTCCTCTTTCTCCTTCCCTTCCAGCCTCACCTCATCGACACCTTCCAAAGAAGCTGCAATCTTAAATGCCTTGGTCCTGCAATCCTGACACCACATCTGCACCTTTACCACTATCTTTTGCTGCTTAAATCAACCATCACCACAAACCACAAAGACTATAATGTTAATACCTATATTATATAACAATAGAACGAGGGTAGCAGAAATTAGCACTCTACATTACTTACCTTCATATTGATCTTCTTTCTTTATCTTTGGTAGCTGTGGAAATGAAAATTATTAGAGAGAGTGACGAGAAAAGTGAGAATGCTTTACTTCTTTAAATACTAAACAAAGAAACACATGGGGAAATTTTCCAGAAGCTTCCCAGTTTAAGTCAAGCCAAGTCAAGCCAACCCCCACTTTAGACCATCCCTCATTTTCTTGAGGCGGAAGTTTCCCTTAACCGTGGGGAGCAATTTAAGTCTTTTTCAGAGAAAAAAAAAAAGGTGGAAAACAATTAATATCCGTACAGATAATTTGACCTTACAGCTGTCAAGAACATTCTTTTCTGAGGCAAATATATTGAAATACCACACTTTAGAACAAAATGAAGTGGCTAAAATGTTTCAGATGTTGTAGTGCTTTTTATTTGATAACAAGGATATTGAAGAGCATGGTTTTAAAAATTGAATTTGTATCGATTGACATCAATTTCTGATCTTGATCTATATATATTTATAGATGATTCTTCTCTAATAAGAGATGAAAAATAAGATGGATGTTGATGATGATAAAACAAATAAAATTCAATCCAATAATAAGAGATGTCTAGAAATTCATGTAAAAGTGCAATACATTACAACTTAAAATATGTAAATGATAGAACACTTCCATGGATATAGGACAAGATCTTTGGAATAGAAAAACCAACAAATACCACTTGAGAGACACTTTAAAACCCAGACTGTTACAGAGAAATTTTCTTACAGATTTCCATACTTAACAAATTGGGGGTTTGTTTGAGCGTGTAAAAGGATTTATTAGGTCGGGTTCTGCAAAACACTTAGGGCCGTTTGATTTTGTTTTTAGAAACGGTTTTTTCGTTTTTTTGTACTCAGAAACAGAAAAACATCATATTTTCTGTTTGATTTTTTGGTGCTGTTTCACCTATTTATAAAATAAAAATTGAAATTTATATGTATTTTTGTTCCTAGGAACATGAATGAAGAAATAGCTATTAGTAGTTTTTCTGTTTCTTAAAACAAAAGTGACGGAGAAAAATCGTGAAATCCGTCCCAAGTCCTGACTTCCGACTTCCGACTTCCGACTTCCGACTCCCGACGCCCTACCCTCTCTATCTCCTTTTCCACAACCTGCAACTCTCTCGCGAAGCTCAACGACCGTCTCAGCTCTCTCGCGAAGCTCGACGTTCTCTACTCTATTGCGAAGTTCAACGTTCTCTGCTCTCTTGCGAAGCTCGAAGTTCTCTTCTCTAGCAAAGCTCGGCGTCTCTCTGTCTCGTCAATGAACGGTCTCACTGTAACTCTCCTTGCAGCTACAAGTTCGATCGTCAAGCTCAGGTATCATTTCGAGCACTAATTCACAGATCTGATTTCATCTCTGTAATGGAATGGAACCTGGATTGGATGCGGTTAGGGATTTGCATTGCAGTAATGTTTTGAATTTTTGTGTCTGGAAAATGATGGGAAGCCGGAGTACGATTTGTGCTCTGCTTCAATTGCAGCGGCAGTCAGAAAACCATTCTAAAAGTGGGGGATGGGGAGGAGGGGTTGCCCTTCAGATGCCCTGAGTGCAATGAGAATGGATTGATTATATGCCCATTGTGCTGCTGATTTTTACTCCTTTGATCTCACTCTGTTTCTTCTGTTTCCTTCTTCAGATTTTTTTTTTAATACAAATTATTTCGATTCTTTTGAGTTTGAATCTTGGAGTTGTGAGAATTGCTGTTGTGTTCATATGTATTAACTTCTGTCTATATATAATTTGGAGATTAAGAACAATTTCATATTCACCATTTGATGATTATCTTTGAGGTTTCACATCAGAAATATTTACAAATGCTTCTAGAGAAACTCTGTTTCAGTTTCCTGAAATTCAGTTAGGGTTGAAGTGTTGAACAGCATTTCTAATCTGATCTATATCTGTTGTTTTTATTCATGAGAAGCAATCAATTTTTTTTTTCTTTCCATTTGTAGGTGTTTGTACTTTGTAGCTCTGGTTTCTGAATTTTTCTTGGTTTACTTTTGAGAATCTCTTTGAACCACCAGTGGCCTCCTATTTTGAAATTCAATTGGGTGTTCCCTTGTTCCTAATTGAGAGGGTTAGCTATAAAAAGAAGGAACATTACTTAATGTATTACTGTATTTATATTAGTTTAGCTTGTTCTGTAATTATTAATTAAGTATTCATCTCTGCTTCTTACTATCACATGAGAGATGAGATATTCTGAGATAGCTAATTAAGTAGTTACTGATAACTATAGACAAATGAAGGCTTTGATAACATTAAACAAATCCTCTGTAACCAATTAAGAAGGATTATTTAGGATTAGAAAATTTAAAGTGGGTATTAGTTGAGAAATATCAAAGATCCTCTCTCTCTCTAGTTTGAAATCTGAAGTGATCTTAATCTCCATATGTTAAGGGATGGGGATATTATAATCTAATTCTATGACTGACTTACAGGGCAAGTTAGCACATAACAGTCTGTCAAAACTCAATAAAGATGGCTTTACTGATTGCCCATTGGTTTGTCTGATGATGGTCTCTCAACCTTTTTTCCCTGCTTTGCTTCTCTTTCTCTTTTCAGCTCGTTTTACACTCTCCTTGTATATATTAGTGGTGCCCATGAGTCCACAACGATTATGAGAGAGAGAGAGAGAGAGAGAGAGAGAGAGAGAGAGAGAGAGGCTGTCATTTTTGAGCAGTCCACTCTTATCCAAGTGGAATGTGAACATGTTGTTTAACTATTGTGCATATCCCCTGATTGGACCACTGGACACCTAACATTGGATGATACACAGTCTTCAGTCTCATCTGGCTGAAATTTAATCTCCAAATCAGAAGTTAAGATCTTCTAAACTTCGATATTATCTACAACTTTGAAATGCAGCTGACACAGAGTAGTTCAGATCAATGTCTACTGGATCCATCGTGTTCTTGGATGGTGCATTACAGTTTCATCAAATCTGAGTGTTTCAACTTGCTTATCTGTTCTTAGTGTAATACTCTGACCAGTCACCACATCATTCCCTTTACCAATATTTGGCTTCAATTATTGTAATCCAAATTAAAGATTATTGGGGGACCCTGTAGTCTGTACTCTGTACTGTCCAGAATCTTATTATGACAAGACTGTATAATTCCAAGAAATTAGAATCTTAGATGGATGGATGGATGGATGACAATTAATCATACCCTGCAAAAGAACTTTTCTTCCTTGCCATTGAGATTCCATAGTGAGCTTTGCATAATCTGTTGTAATTAGTTGAACTCCCAAAATCAGATCAGCTCCTTGTAAAGATATGATAAAGAATTCTATAGAGGTGTGCTGCTGCAAGGATAGTGTAACATCGTTGCACATCCACATCCAAGAGAGATACTCTCCATTTCCAACTTGGACCTTAAAATGTCTAGAAGGGGTAATAGTGAGGCCAAGGAATCTTGCAACTCTTTCTTGGATCAAATTATTGGTACTTCCCCCATCTATTAGTAGTTGCTCCATTTTTCTGTCAATGATACCTTGCAATCTCATGGCGTTAGATGCAGTATGACCTATTAAAGCATGCAAGCTTATGGCAGAAATTGGGTCACTGAAATCATAACAATCAATAGATTCTTCAATGTCATTGAAACAGTAGCAAGGCCGTTTGGTTCTTACATTTTATGTCCAAGGTGGTATTTTTCCTCACAATTGAAACACAAACTCTTTTCCCTCTTTTGTTGAATCTCAGCTTGTGAGAGCCGTCTAATGGGAAGCTTGGTAAGTGTACCAATAGTGGATGGAGGTGATGGTTTTGGATCCAGAATAGAGTTTTGATTCCTAGGTTTTGGAACCCATTTTCTGTTGATTGTTGATGGTTAACAATTTATACATCATTGCGAGCCAGACTTTGATTGTTTATCTATATGTTACTATCTCATAAAAATCTCTTTTATTTATTATTATTATTATTTTTTAATTGGATGGAATATAAGAAAATGTAAAATCTGTACAATTGTATAGGTCAGATTCTGCAGTTTATGTTGCAGTTATTTGTTATTGATATTTTTTTAATTTTCTTCTCTCAACCGACAGATTACTTCTCTGAGCTATTGTTAAACTAGCACTCAAGGAGCAAGAACTTGTTATCTTTTAAATCCAGTTATTTTTAAACCCGATACAAAAATCGGAAGGCATTGATCACACAAAATGTTATGTGTGCTTGTTCGTTCGACATGCGTTTTACATTTGTGTACGCGGGTTGGGAAGGTAATGCACATGATGCTCGGGTTTTTGAAGAGGCGAGATCAAATGCTACCTTAGGTTTTCCTCATCCTCCTCTAGGTAATTCACAACAAACAAATCACTTGTACGTTAAGTATCTTTTTAGACTAATATACTCACTTGTATAAACGTTATTCATAATACTTGAAGGCAAGTATTATGCTATGGACTCAGGTTACGCAAGTCAACTTGGGTATTTGACACCCTTTCGAGGAGAAATGTATCACCTACCAGATTTTAGTGGGGAGAGAAGGGGTGCAAGAACGCCGAAGGAGTTGTTCAACCACAGACATTCCTCCTTACGGAATGTTATTGAAAGAACCTTTGGTGTATTGAAAAATAGATTCCAAATCTTACAAAAAATGAAGGGTTACTGTATCGAGGACCAAGCCAACATCGTAGTTGCATGTTGTGGGATTCACAATTACATCAAAGAACAAGCTATTAAAGATGATCTTTTTGATGAATATGGTTGTGAACATAATGTAATTGATCAACTAAATCCTCCTAATCATCAAGACTTCATTGCTCCAACTACAAGCACAAGTCAGAGAGGAGCAAGACAGATGTCAATGTTGAGAATAAATATAACAAATCAAATGGCTATATCGAAGGGAATGCCTATGATTCCAATTGATGGACCTTGATGTTTTGATTTTAATGACTTTATGTTAATTACTACCATTAATGATTTTATGTTAGTTATTAGAGTATATGTTATGTAATAGAAAACTCTATGTTCTATTTCTTTATGTGACATTTAAAAAGATATTCCCTATTGAATGTCTTCCCTTTTGTCAAAATTCTAATGGCATAACTGTAATTAATGAAACATGCATAAGAAACCGTTTCTTGAAACAGAAAAATCAAACACTTTTTTGAGGTAAAAAAATTGTTTCTTGGAACAGAAACGGGAGAAACCGTTTCTGCTGTTTCTAGACACAGAAACGATTGAAACAAAATCAAACGGCCCCTTAAGTTTTGCAATCTTTAATGAGGGGACCATTAAACCATTTTCCTTAAGCGTAGCCTAATATAGATCACAGCTACATTGGAGAGCCTGAGATTGAGACTCGAGAGTGCCAGAATCACTGTTGAAAGCTAATTGAGCAATTTTAGTGTTTGATTCGGAGTCCGAATCAGAACCTTGCTCAAAGAGTTGTAGAGAAGAACTTAAAAAAGATTTTCTTTGAAAGAATCATCAATCTCTAGAGCATTTATCCGTGCTTTAGTTTGGCGTTTATTTTCATAATGACCTATCTTCCCACACTTATGACAAACTGGGGATTTGTTTGAGCATGTAAACGGTTTATTAGGTCGGATTCTGGGATAGGATCGCTTTTTAGAGAAACGTTCCTGAAATTGAAATCCATCTAATCTTGCCTAATCTCAATTGGTTGAGACTGATCCCGAATTTTAAAACTTTACCCAAGTGGGAGATGTCCTTGAAATTCCGTTTACAAGTCCTTTTAGCCAATCCACGACCATCGATCCTAGAACTATTGGAGAAAAGATTCCCTAAGGTGGCATCTTGTAATTTTTATATCAATACAGGCAATACTTTGTTTTTCTAGGGCTTCAGCTCTTAGTCCATGTCTTCTAAGTCTTCTTCACATTGTTCTTCTTCATTGAGGTGGTTTTTGTTCATCTCATCACCTTCCTCTTTCATAGTTACAATGCGTCTACGCCTAGAATACCACCAGCCAAGGTGAGGATTTACCAAAAAACTGAATATCAAATGTGGTCAAGAGTTTATAGAGAGAGGAAGGATCTCCATTTTCTTCCCTTCCACTATTTAATGCTAGTGCACACCAACGACAACTAGGACAAGGGGAAAGGGATGGGTCAGGTGTGATGCATAATTCCCCTTCTTCCCTCTAACTCAATGGATCTCAAATCAGTTTAGGCACTAAACCCTACTTTAATGTAAAATGACATCATTTTTTTTTATTGTAAAAAAAATCGGAAATATGCAATATGTAAGATTGTAAGTCTAATTTCAAATATAAAACCTCCATTTAAAAAAAAAAAAAAAAAAAAAAAAAAAACTCATGTATAGACTTGTCGAACCCTAAGTAAAAATGGAAATATGCAATATAGAAGATTAGAAGCCTAATTTCATATATAAAACCTTCATAAAAAATATATATTTTCTGCATAAAACCTGTTGAGCCCTATGGAAAAATGGAAATATGCAATATAGAAGCCCAATTATATATATATATATATATATATAAACGCATTGTATTGCATAGTGTGGTCTGTGTTTTTCTCATTGATTACCACTTATGTCTAAAGTTTATAGCAATGTCCATTCTATTCATGAAACCATGCTTGTGAATACAAAAATTATTTTGTCAAAAATAAATATGCTTTTATTGAGCATGGGATCATGGCATGTTGTAATGTCTACGATGGTAGCATTTTTGTTTCATACTAGGGGAAAAAGTAAGGAAATTAGCATGATTTGAGGTAATGGTATTGGCACACATATTAGGCACTTAGTATCGCTAGCCACTAATCTCGATATTGCATCGTTCCAAGGTAGGTTCAAATTTTAAACGCCGAATCTTCTCACCAGTCAAAAACACTCCAAATGCTAGGAAATTGAGAAAGGCAAGAAAACCATACATATGGTATAAAAAGAACACATAATTAGGCAAAAATCATATCCACACAAATACATTCATGATCTTTTGATACGTACAGGAAATGGAGGGTGTCAAACCGGTTCAAAATCCAATGGCTTCTTTGACTCGGCCATCCAAACGTGATGGTGATCCTATGAGCAATTGCACTTTGTATCGTTGCACAGTTGGGGCACTGTAGTATGACATTCTAACTAGGCTTGATATTTCCTTTCCGGTGAACAAGGTACGACATTGAGACACATTGGCTGGCTGTCAAAGGCATCTTGCATTATCTTAAAGCCACCATTAAACATGGCCTTCTTATCTCAAAAGCTTCCTCCAACCAGCTCATAGCCTTTTTCAGATGCTGATTGGGTCGGGTGCATTGATGGTCTACTAATGGTTATGCTATCTACATGGGAGAAAGTTTAATATCTTGGACTGCTCGTATACAACCAACCATTGCATGCTCTTCTACAGAATCAGGGTGTCGTGCCATTGCAATTGCCATGGCAGAATCAAGTTGTTGTGCCATTGCAATCACCTCTCTCTTGCAAGAGCTTCATGTCTCTATAGAAACGCAACCCTAAAACGATGTAGAAGATAATGGAAAAAACAAGAATAAGCAATGCACACAGATTTACGAGGTTAAACAAGATTGACTACGTCCCCGGTAAGATGAGATCCTACTTCACTAGCAATGGAGAATAGGGTTACAACTCTCGTCCCTCACACCTCTTAGTATTGCTTACATTAGAGAAAGAAACACTCACCACAAATATATAGCGAAAAACCCTAATCTGGAAAGTACACAATCGCCCCCCTACACCCCCTGCTATGCAGGGGGCCTCCTGTCCCCCTTGCAACCGTCATGACCCACTAATCTGCTAGTGGGGCCTTTTTCCTACCTATCGAGGCGTTGCACCAGTACTCCCTAGATTAAACTATGATGTAATACAAGATATCGTACACCAACAATCTCCACCTTGGATTGAATTTTGTCGAGCCTCCTGTAAAGATAATCTGTAGACGTCTTCATCCTCGTACCTCATTAGAGGTACAAACCCGCACATGTTCGGTGCGTCCCTCATCTTCAATAATGAATAATATTAATCAAGTCCAAACAGGACTCGAACTTCTCTGTAGTAACTGGCTTGGTAAACATATCTGCAGAATTGAGATCTGTATGAATTTTTCTCAAGTGAATATTTCCTTCTGACACAAGCTCCCTGATTTGTGAAATTTCGCATCAATATGCTTTGTCCTTGCATGAAACACTTGATTCTTTATAAGATGTATGACACTCTAACTGTCACAATGTAACACTGTACCTCCTTGCTCCAACCCCAACTCACAAACCAGTCTAGCCAACCAGACCCCTTCCTTGGCAGCCTCAACTACCGCCATGTACTCTGCCTCTGTAGTGGACAATGCAACTATAGACTGAAGCATCGCCCTCCATGATATAGGTCCACCAGCCAATATAAATACATACCCTATAGTAGACCTCCTCTTGTTTAAATCACCAGCATAGTCAGAATCAACATAACTCGTCAATTCATTGGAACTTTCCTTGCCACTGAACATAACACCTATATCTTTAGTCTTGCTCAAACATCTGAAGATCCATTTAATTGCATTCCAATGCTCCTTCCCTAGATTACTCATGTATCTGCTGACAACACTGACTGCATCAGACAAATCCGGCTTGCTACAACCATAACATACATGAGACTCCCAACTGCGCTAGCATAGGGGGCCTAAGACATATGCTCTACCTCCTCATGTATTATAGGATATTCCTTTTCAGATAACTTGAAGTGGCTAGCTAAAAGAGTGCTAATCGGCTTAGCCTTTTCCATATTGAAACGTTCTAGCACCTTTTCAATATACATTTTTTGAGTTACCCAAAGTTTACCTGCATTTCTATCTCTAAGGATTTCCATGCAAAGGATCTTCTTAGCAGCACCAAGATCATTCATCTCAAATTCAGCACTCAAAAAAGACTTCAAAGAGACTATATCATGTTTATTCTTTGCAGCAATGAGCATGTCATCAATATAAAGCATCAACAAAATAATGAAATTATCACTTGACACTTTATAATAAACACAACTATCATACTCACTTCTTGTATAGCCAATCTTCATCATGTGGGAATCAAAGTGTTTGTACCACTGCCTGAAAAATTGCTTAAGACCATAAAGTGACCTCTTAAGTAGATGAACATGATCTTCCTTTCCCTGCACTTTGAAACCTTCAGGCTGCTCCATGTAAATCTATTCCTCCAGGTCACCATGAAGAAATGCGATCTTTACATCAAGCTGCTCAAGCTCCAAACCATACATGGCCACCAAAGCAAGTAATACCCAGATCGAAGTGTGTTTTACCACTAGAAAGAATATTTCATTGTAATCTATCCTCACCTTCTGTGCATAGCTCTTGGCTACAAGTATAGCCTTATACCTTTCATGCTCCTTCTCAGATGCTGCCTCTTTCTTACGAAAGACCCATTTACACCCAATGATTTTTCTTCCCTTGGATTTTTTCACAATCTCCCAAGTCTTGTTCTTCTATAGAGACTTCATTTCCTCCATCATAGTTGTCATCCATTTATCATGCTGTGTATCACTCAAAGCATCATAGTAGGAAGATGGATCACCTGTACCTATATAGGGCATAGGCAACCATGTCCTCAAATCCGTATCTCACAGGTGCTTTGCGAGTACGCTTCCCTTTACCGTTTGCCACAGTATAGAAAACTTCTAATGCTTCTTGTTGTCCAAGTAAGTCACTGGATGACTCATTCTCTCTTATTGTTTCTGACTCACTTGACTCCACCTGCATAGTAGAACCTTCTTTATTTTTATCAACTGCTTATGACTTACAATTTGACTTCACCATATGAGACTCATCAAACACAACATCCCTGCTAACCACAATTTTCTGTGAACTTGGATCCCACAACTTGAATCCCTTTATGCCTTTCTTAAAACCAAGAAAGATACACTGCTTAGACTTTGAGTTTAACTTGGAACACTGCTCACTCTCAACATGCGCATAGGTTGGACAACCAAATATTTTTAGAATAGAATAATCTACTAGTTTTCCTGTCCATACCTCTTCAAGAATTTTACAATTAATTGCCTTTGATGGAGACATGTTGATGAAGAAATATGTCATATTCATTGCTTTTGCCCAAAATTTCTTACTCAACCCTGCATTCAGCCTCATACTTCAAGCTCTTTCTAGAAGTGTTTTGTTCATCCTTTCAGCTACACCATTTTGCTGTGGTGTCTTTGGAACCGTGAAATAACGTGTAATTCCTTCAGCTTTGCATAATTCGAGAAATGGCTTATATGTGTACTCCCCTCCATTATCTGTTCTCAAATACTTAATTTTTTTTCCTATCTTCCTTTCTACTTCAGCATTTCATTCCTTAAATTTAGTGAACATCTCACTTTTTTGCTTCATGAAGTAGATCCAAACTTTCCTTGAGTAATCATCAACAAAGGTCACGAAGTATTCTGCCCCACCTTTCGATTTTTTGTTGAAGGACCTCGTACATTGCTGTTTGAGATTTTAAAATGTAACCGCAAGCATATGGATCAGTGTAGCTACGGGTCGAACACACAGAGAGCAGTCACTTTATTTTTTTGCTTCTTTTAATAATATGAAAGTAAACCGATTAATGATTGTGATATAATTCTAATTATCGTCTTAAACATATGTATCTAAAATAACGTCCTAACCATTCGTCATTTAAGAATTTAAACATGCAAGCCACGTAATTAAAATTAAATAAATAAATAGCTGAAAATAAACACCCCACGCAATTAAAAAGCAATGAAGGAAAAAAAATTCTGAAATAAAAATAAAGTAAAAGAAAGGGAATAAAGCTAAAGAAAGACTCACAAGTAGGTTTCTCTACTTAGCCCGAGAGATGCATCATAATATGAGTTTCTCTACTTGACTAGAGAGTCACTCTTACAAGGGTTACTCTACTTGGTTTTAGGGAAAGGGAGACAATTAAAATAAAAATAATAAAATGATGATTCTATGGCTAGAAGGGGCAAAGACAACACATACACTAGCCATGAACCTTGGGGGAAATAGATAGCAATAATGTAACAACTAAAATTAAAATCCTAAATTAAGAAAGAAAGGGTAGTCAAAAGAGGGAATGAGAGGGGGGAGAGAAGACTACTGAAGGAGCCTACTCACTTGAACTTCAACCCTTGAACTGAAATTTTGATCAATTTGAGATACTACCAGTACTAAAAACCAGATCTAGAATAAACAAAATCTGAAATTTCTAGTACTAGAGAAAACAAATTTGAAGAAAAAAAATTGAACTTGAAAGACATGCTTCATAGCTTATTCTTGTCACTTGGAACTAAGCCTAGAATTAGAACTTGAAAATTGCAACTTCAATTGTTTAAACAATAAAAATAAAAGACTGAATAAAAAACAAGGGTGCTTGCATTAATTGAATAAAAAGAACTTACAAAAGTGTT
>NW_024870676.1:298456-298583 GCF_013358625.1 Macadamia integrifolia | reverse complement strand
TCCAGGTTTGCAAGTTTACTTACGATCTGATTGAACATGTTAAGGTGCTTTAATAAATTCGTACCTTCCTTCATTTGTGAAAATACAATTGCTTCTTTAGGAACAATTTATTCGTTAAGGACTTTGT
>NW_024870676.1:278557-296912 GCF_013358625.1 Macadamia integrifolia | reverse complement strand
TATATATATATATATATATATATATATCTAATGATGGGTTTTTAGGCCTTCAGCCTAACTAGTCCCGTGGGCCCATGTTGACCCCACAATTGCATGGACTAGATCATTAAGGACTTGAATGAGAACCATTCTTATACTGTCTCTCCCTCTCCCTCTCCCATCTCCCTATTTCGTATTTCCTAGTCCCTCTCTCTGATCTTTGAACATGAACCAAAAGTAACACATTGCAAATTAAAGTTACAAACTATTTTCCAAAATTGACACCATAAACATGTAAATCAGTTGTGAATCAGATAACAAAAATCGATTAGAAACTGGCCAAACCAAAATCGAATGAAAATGATTTTGATTTAATCTTATTCCCATCTAAGGCAATTTTGATTTTACTTTAAAAAAATGTAAATCGAATCAGAACAAGTAACCACCGTAACCACAAGTAACTACAACGCTTGGCACTCTACTTTCAAGGTTGTAAACACACGTACGGTACATGCAATGCCATTAAAAAACCCCAAAAAGTAAACATACGGTACAAGTGAAAGACTCAACAACTGATCACAAAAAAAAAAAAAAAAAAAGACTCAACAACCTACTTATAGTAGGTAACAATCCATCAGTAACACCAAAGATGAGGTTCCCAGCAGCTAGTACTAATTGATTTACTTCTGCTTCTGCTTCTACTTCTACTGCTGACATTAAAAACCAAATCTTTGCTTTCTGCTACTATTGTTTCTGTTTCTGCTTCTGTTTCTGTTTCTGTGTACTATTGCTAATTTGAACTGGGTTTTACTTCATTGAAGCTTAAGATGTGTGACTGCCCAACTTTTTTCCTCAAAGACTTGACAAAACAAAATGGGATCCGTCCCTTCCCCGATCACCACCTCCTCTTTCTCTTTCCCTTCCATTCTCCCCTCATCCACCCCTTCTAAAGAAGTTGCAATCTTAAGTGCCTTGGTCCTGCAATTGTGGCCCTTCATCTGCACCTTCGCTACTATCTTTTGCTGCTTAAATCAACCATCACCACAAACCACAAAACACTATATTATTATACTGTTATATATAATAAGGGTGGCAGGAATTAGCACTTCGCATTACTTGTCTTCATATCGATCTTCTTTCTTGTCCTCTTTGCTGTGTCCAACTGCCAAGCCATTGGAAACTTAGGACTAGACAAGCAAGAAGGCTTTCCTTCCTTAAGTACTAAATGAGATTCATATGATTACATTGCTGGTGTACGATATCTTGTATATTGTCATAGTTTAATCCAATGAGTATTATTGGTGCAGGTTCCCTTGACAGAACGATGGTCCCGCTTGTCGGTAAGCGAGTCGTGGGAGTAACGGGGATGTAGGGGGAGCAGTCCCGCTCAAGTTTTTTATTTGAGGGTAGTTTTATAGTTTTCTGTATTAGGGTTTTTCTCTAAATATTTGTAACGAGATTTACTTTCTTTGTAAGCAATTCTGAGAGATGTGAAGACAAGCATTGTAATCCTATTCTCCATTGATAGTAAAGTAGAATCTCATCTCACCGAGGATGTAGGTAATGTTGCCGAACCTCGTAAACATGTGTGTATTGTTTGATCTTGTTTTTCTATTATCTTCTACATCGCTTTTAGAGTTATATTTCTACAGAACACTAGATGCTTAGGATCCCCTTTTCTTATTTGTAGAGGAAGATTATGAGAACCTTCTACAAGTGAAATCAAGTCAAAGTCTTCGGGGTTTTTCACGAGCTTACCAGCTTTCACATCTCAAAGTAAAAAACACATGGGACTTTCAGATCTTCTTCCACTGTTCATCACTTGGAAGCGTTTTACTTGTGTAAAAGTTTCTTTCTAACCTTGTAAAATGATGAATCTTTGTACTGATGATTTGACTTTAGGAGTGAATTATATTTGTTGATCATAAAATTTCTTTCTTCTACTAGAAAAAAAAAAAAAATCATTCCTATCATACAGAGTCTACAAACTAGAGAACTGAAAACATTTTTCTTTTATCACAAGTCATAGAACATTTTTCTCTAATTTAGTGTCCCACAATATCACGAAAAAACTTTCAAAATGATAAAATGGAGTGTTTACACTGATACAGGTGTCCTAATGAGGACATCAAAGAGCATGATTCTAAAAATCGGATCGAATTAGTATCACTCGAGACTGATCCCCAATCTTGATCAATCCCATACCGATCCACTCCATCTGTGCTTTTGTCTTTTATGCCTTTTTCACATTGTTCTTCTTCAATGAAAGATGTTTTGTCCATTTCATCTCCTTCCTCCTTCATAGTTGCCGAATTTAATGTGTCTATAACTAAAATTCCATCAGCCTAGGTGAAGATTTGCCAAAAAATACTGAACATTAGATGTGCTAACAGTTTATAGACAGAGGAATGGTCTCTGTTTTCTTCTTCTTCCACTATTTAACTCTGATGCTCACTGTTACCAAAAAAAAAAAACTCTGATGCTCACCCACAACAAGAACAACATGATCGATCGAAAGAGGATAGGGATGGGTGTGATTCATAATTCCTTTTCCACTATTTAACTCATGTCATTTTAGGCACTAAACCATACTTTGTGTAGAATGACATCATTTTCCCTTATGTCAAAAGTGAAAATCAATCATTACATATTTTGGTAAAAAAAAAAAAAAATGTGGAAATATGCAATGTATAAAAGCCCAATTTCAAATATAAAGCCTTCATAACATTTTTTGTCTTGTTATAAAACCTGTCGAACCCCATGAAAATAAATAAATATATATATATATATATATAATGGAAAGAGTTTCGTAAAAAGGCAACGTGACTTCTGACGTAGTAGCATCAATAATGATAGATTTTCCACCTTTTCTGTGGGGTAGGAAGGTCATTTTGCCCTCTAATGTGTTTAAGCGTAAGGGCCATGCTGCCTTTTACGGTTCTTTTTCCCATAAAATGCATTGTATTGTATAGTGTGGTCCATGCTTTTCTCATTAGTTACCACTTATGTCTAAAGTTTATTGCAATGTGCATTATGATCATTAAAATACTATAATGAATTCAAAATCATTTTTTCAATAATAAATATGCTTTTATTGAGCATGAGATTGTCAAGGGATCATGGGATGTTTGTAAGTTCTATGATGATACCATTTTTCATTTCATACAAAAAAAAAAAAAAAAAAAAACTAAAATAACAGTTTTCGAAGTGGATGTGTTTTAAATGGTTCAAAACTTGAATCCAATGGCCATATATATGGTCGAACATTTTTTAAAATCATAAAAAGGGGAAATTAACGTTACAGGTTTTAAAGGTTGAGATTGAACTAGTACGAGACTAAAAACATAATATATTTATATAAATTTATTACTGGTTCAAAATTAAAAACAAATTAATCGATAATCTGTAATAAAATTAGAAGTATAGTAAACATTATAAATGAATTAACTAATAAGTGCACCACAAATTAAACAAATTCTCCCACTTAAAGGTCTCCACCCACAATGCATGTGATCAGCTAAGACCGATTCAGATCCTGTCACGATACTGCATCAATGGATCAATATGGACGAGGAGTAAAACGGTAAAAAAAACTATTTCTAATAAAAATAAGAGGTATTTGTAATCAATCTAACCCAATACTAATCGATCTGGATCAAGATTAATATTCGAAGCCGATCCCAAGACCAATTCCTATATCCTTATCACATGCTCGCAGCATCATACTTTGCCAATGAGGATATACGAGCAACATAGTGAGTGCACTAGCGCCGGTTAATCCCTCTCTGTCCTTTTAAACCCGCTTCCATTGTCTTTTTCCCTTTCTCCAGGTAGGTGGTTGGGGCTTACTCCAAAAACGAATTAAGGTAAGTTGGGTTCTCTCTCTCTCTCTCTTCTCCCATTTTTTTTCTCATCTTTTGTTGTTCATAGTTCAGACTCTGTGGTGTACAATGTGATGGGAGTTTGACATATGGTGTCCTAGCACCACTGCCACAGGTAGTGTGGGTGTGGGGGTGGGGATGGTGGTGGGAGATAGGGAAGTCAATGGGCTGAGTTGGGCCAGATTTTTCAAAACCCTAGCCCTAATCTAAGGTATTTTAACTCGGCATAACATTTAAAATACAAACATCAAAATGAATTCATATAAACACTGCACGACAAAAAAAAAATAATCTTAAATAGAGTGAAGATTATATTTTTATACACAAAGAATGAGGTATACATTAGGGTTAGGTTGGGCTCAGCCTAGGCCCAGCTCAGCCTAACCTCGAGCTTCAGCATCCAAGCCCAAGCCTGCCCTGTGTGTTGAACAGTTCAGCCCAAGCCTTGTCTAGGCTTAAGGCGGGCTCAGGTAAGTTGGGCTGGCCGAGTTCTTATGATATCCCTAGTGGGAGGAGGGAATGAGGGAGAGGGTAAAGAGCTATGGCTTTCCAAGCAATGAAACAAGGCCAAGAACATGTGAAATGAGGAGGAAGAAAGCCAAGGGGGTAAGGGTTTTGGATTTTAGTTGATGGGTTGTCTAGGGATTTTTATACCTTGAAGTCCATTTCTTAATTTTTTTTTTCCATTGTTTAATATGGATACGTAAATTATATGCATTCAGAACTTCCCCTTTTTTTTTTTCATTGTTTTCTTTTTTTCTTATAAATAACAACTCAACATTTTCTCAATTAAATGTGATCGGTTACATGGAATCTATCAAAGAAAAAGATAAAAGGTAAAAGAGAGAACAGGGATGGGGAATGGGGGGTGGGGATCAAGGAAAGAAATATGACAATGAAACACCTCCGGGTCTCTTCTCTCTCTCTATAATATTTTTGTGTAAATTTGTTCCCAATAATTCGGTTATATGTATATAATACAGTAGGGAGTTGAGACAGCTCCAACTATATTATACGTGAATTAACTAACAAAGGGTGACATGGTATGAATCAAGAGTAAACTAGTAAAAAAAAGCTCTTAAAATAAAAAGGAAAACTAGGGGTGGGGATGGACCGGTGACCAACATCGAGCCCTAGTCCGCCCTAATACCATGGAAATTAAGGAAGGGGTGGGGATGGACCGATGGATCCATCTTGGATTTAGATCCCCTCCAATGGCGTTGGATGCCCAATACACATGTATTGGTTGTAAGGATCCGGACACACACTCCAAAGTCCTCATAGTTGTCCGATTTACACTGGGCACCCCAGCGACTGGTGAGGATCTGTATCCGTTCACTGCTGCCCCTTCGCCATGGCATTGTACATAGGCAGCTCCGTAGCCAGGTCACACATTGGGGGTGAGTATTCCGCGTGTCATTTATTTAAGTCAGGATGACGTAGCTTAGGACATGTTCGAATCAAATTTAAGCCTGAACGTTCTCAAAGCCGCCAGGGGAGGGTACGCTGCAGACTGGTCAGAGAACCTCTAATACAGAATTTGCTCTTTCGAAGCTTTAACCGCCTACGACTTCTGGGCTCCGTGCTTCCTTCCCCATTTTTCATTTCTTAGAATCGAAGCAAATTGCTGATTCATCTCCGGAGAATTCAGATTACTCGCGTTGATCTCTTTCCCTTCCCTATTTCTTCATTTCTTAGAGTCGAAGCAAATTGCTGATTCATTTCCGGGGAATTCAGATTACTCGCGTTGATCTCTTTCCCTGTTGCCCCAATGGCGGGAAGATTCGGATTTGGTTCTTCGGCAAATGCTCCGATGACCATGACCGTCACGAACACACCAGCTGCAGATCTAGCGCTTACGAATTTTGCTTATTGTTCTAATTCCGATCTTCGGAAGTTTTCGGTCCCTGGATCTAATCTCTGTCTTGCATTGGTGGCTGATGTCTTCACTCTCTCTCTACGATATCCTTGAATTCATTCGCGGTTTGTCGTTTAGTGTGTTCCATGATTTCCAAGTGTGAGTTTTTATTTGTATTTATTTTATCATTTCAATATGGTATGCCGATGCTTAATTGCTAAGTGTTTTTGTAGTTTAATCGGCTTGAGATCGTTGAATATTGAAATAGGTTTGGTAGGACACAATGTCGTAGGAGAAATTTAATCCCTTATTTAGGTCATTAAATTTCGGATGCTTTGGATGCCTTTGATATAACATCCCAATTTTAAGAGAGATTCTTTTGGGAATTGCTTCTTTGATTATCACAAGTGATTCTTACACTAAAATAACAGTTATGTGGATGGTCCTTGCAAAAAAAATAAGAAGAAGGCATGTGAAATCCAATACATGTGAAATATTATCACTTGAGAAAATAAGAAGAAGTCTCCACATAAAAACAATTGTAAGAATCAGTCCGTGAATCAAACATTTGCAAATGAGATTCTATTCAGCATTCTTTGAAGAGTCAAAGACCCCTACAATTACTTGAGAGAAGTTATTGAGGCCAAACTCCAGATGTTGACCTCTGGGAAAGTCCACATAATGGTCAAGCGCATCATTGAGGAACAATTTGGACTTTAAGAGTCAAAACTCTGTACGATCGAAAGCTTGTTATCTTTTGTTGCAAGTTTGGTTGTATGTGCAAACGTTAGTTTTTGAATTTGTCAATTCTGTTTCTCCTTTTATTTACTATGTTATGTAAATTTCTAGTCAATCCAACCCTGTTGGTCTGTGAGGAAAAGGAGGATATCAATGGTGGAGCAGGAATGCTGGATTCTGTAGAAGACCCAAATAGCTAGGATAAGGCTTCGTCGAGTTGAGTTAGCTGAAATATCTGTTTGGGTTTCAGAGGGAATGCCTGAAGGAATGTGATGTGTGAGCCTTGTGCATTGCCTGTGTCTGTCATTTGCATATTCCTTTGTTCATCTGCCCCTCCTACCTGATTGTGTTTATTTTCAGATTTATGAATCGTATTCTTTATTCTGGTCGCCAGTTATTTTAGTTGGCTAATTGTTCGTTATCTACCAATCATTTCTTTGTATTGTATGAGTGTTTGGTATTCAGCTTTTTTTTTTCTTATAGTGGTAATGGATCGCTGGAAGACATGCAGTGCAAAATTTTGATAGGAGCAACAATTTAGCACATTTTTAGAAACTATAGATTTCTGTGTGGGGGTATAATAAATATTTCAAGCAATTTAAAAATATTGTAGTGGAATCCCTTTTTTGAAAATGTTGACTCTTGACCAAAACATACTGCCCATGAAGGCATACGTGATGGTTGTATTGCTTTGAATGCCATCCAACGTCGTCATGCTAGAGTTTCTACTGGGGACACAGTATCTGCGAGCAGGTTAGTCATCTACTCCTTGGTTAATCTGTTTATTTTCGTTTGAGCATATTTTGGATATTTTGGTGTACCTGTCTGCAGACTTATAATCGTGTTGTGGTAATACTGTACTAGATTTGTCCCACCTGACAATTGCAACTTGGCATTGCTTACGTTGGAGTTGGAGTTTGTAAAGAAAGGTACAAAAAGTGAACAGGTATGCTTTTTGATCAGATAATATGGTGTGTGTTACTTTTATCATTAAAATATTCAACTTATAAAAGATTAAAAAAGGGAAGAGGTATTTCTTTTTGTTGAATACGTTGCATCTTAGTCTTTGTCATTCAATCTGATAATGCAGCTCGCTGCTCAATTCATTTGTCTGCTTGATTTCTTGCATTGAGACATGCACAATTATCTACCTAGTCCTTTTAGTATTGAAGTTGATTATGGATGGTTCTATGACTCAAATAGATATACTCTTTTTCAGATCGATGCTGTTCTTTTGGCTCAACAACTTCGGAAGAGATTTATTGACCAGGTAGAAGTTACATGTGTATTAAATCTACTTTCTTGCCTTTTTTTCTTTTTCCTATATTATATATTTGTGCATTTGTTAGCAGTTTTCTGAATGCCTATTTACTATTAAAGTTGTTTGAAAATGTAATGTCATCCCTGCCTTAGGATATGGTTGCAGCTATAAGTTCAGTTAGTTTTTAGCTTGGGAATGGGAAATGTTCATCAGATCAACTTAGCATAAATTTCTGCATGGCATCGATACTGATAAATCTGGTTAGTGATGATATGATTTATGGTCCCTATTGGCTTGCAAGTCTGCAATGATGCCAATGCTTGCTCCTCTTGAATGAATTGCATAATATATATACATATATATTATTTGTTTATTTTTGGGTGGTGGGGATGGAAAGTTTGTTGATGGAAAGTTTTTTAATGTAAAGCAAATGGATTGCATAATGTGGAGCCTTTTTTCTCTCTCTCTCTCTCATTGCATAATGTGGAGCCCACTTCTCTCTCTCTCTCTCTCTCTCTTTTTGTTAAATGAAAGCATAAGATGGAGCATTGGTTTCTTGAGGAGCAATTAATTCATGATTCAATGAGAACTTTTCTTGGATATACATACAACTGACTCCTTTCTGGTTGGGTTATTCTTCTGCATTTTTCAGGGTTAGCCCCTTCTTTTCTTTCCTTTCCTGCTTCTAAAAAAAGGGGGGAAAATAGGGGGGAAATAGACACTATTGAAACAATTCTTGTATTTCTGTTTCTGTCTATTGGACATAATGTTCGAAATTTAGAGTGACATCTGTCAAAATTGGCAAGACATTTTTGTCTTGATGGGGGTTGAAATGGTGAAATTGCCAGAAGTTGAGCAGAACTGGCAAAATAATATTTTAACTTTGAGAGTGAATCACCTTATTGCATGCAGAAATTGTGCTTGACAGCGGGTTTGGAATGTGGACCAGTTAGGATATCTCTTGGGGTGGGTATATGAATGAATATAATGAGAAATCAGTGGAAAGTTTTTAATAAAGTTGGCTTCCAGAATAGTTGATGGCAAGAAGGTTAGGTCTTGGAGGAGGAATGGTTGATTAGCTTGAAATTGTATGAGGCTTTTTAAGATTGTATTTAGGTGGTTGGTAATTAAATTTGTGTGTAAAGGCTTGATTGGGAAGAAACTTGTTTGATGAATAACCTGAATCTTCAAATCTTCCAGAATTTATTTAGGTGTACGGTTTGGGAAAAAAAATAAAATTGGGGGGAGGGTGGGTGGGGTAGAACGAAGAGTACCAGTTGGTTCACATGTGGGGTCCTAGCTAGTTAACCTGACCATATCACATGAGGGAAAAGGCATGTAGGGAAGTATATGACAATATATGGGTTGGGTACGCATTATTACAAGACCTTCCCATTGATACCCTTTTACGCTCATTAAGTTTGGCAGCTGAGCTTCTAGGTTCCCTGTGAGGGACTTCCTAGAAGGATATGGAAGATGAGGCTAGGGAATGGGCTGGATGAATGCTGGCGGATCAAATATATGTAGGGTGAAGATGATCCTCAAATTTCTCTTTTCGTTTGGATTCTTACCTTTGTCTAGTTGAAGATGAGAGGTTTTAGACTTGTTTGTACCCTATAATATGTGCGTACACTTGCAAAGCAGGGGGCAATGCTGTGTACACTTGCCCCTCCCAGACCCTGCAGTAGCGGGAACCTCGTGCACTGGGTTGCTCTTTCTTGCGCTCTGTACCCTATATAATATGTAACATGTGTCATTAGAGGATTCAGCCCTTCTATTTTGGAATCTGAGGTGTGAGCAGAGTATTATTGTGCCATTTAGTTTCATCTAGGTATCTGCTCCACTTCGAAAGGTAGTTTCTCACAGCATGTTTTATCAAATTCATTTGGCAATGTTTGTAAAAATTTGGGTATGATTGATGTAGATAAGTCACTTGGGCTTATTTTATTGCAAATAAGCCCTGAGTTGTGTTATGTATATGTTGGGCTTTTGATTTCATGAGTTTTCTTTGAAATGGGCCACTTTAATGGGCCTAAAATATGGGTAGAAGGTAGAAAAACGGGATTTAATTCATTAGTTTGGTTGCTATTTAATTCAATAAAGGTCCATTAGGCCATTGATTGGTTGTAAAGTCCTATATGGACTATTAGTTAGTTAGTCCTACTCCATGTTGGAGTCATAAAGTCAAGTCCTAATCCTATTTTGAATTCCTAGTTGTAGTAGGAGTGTCTAGTCCTATTGGGAAACTAGCTCCTAGTAGTATTTTGATTGCTATTCTGCCCTCTATAAATAGAGGAGCCTATGTACTTATAATTTGAGAGATTTGAATGAATAAATTATTAAGTGATTACTCTTTAGCTAAAAAAATTGTTATTGAGAGGTGAGATGCCTAACCCTTTGAGGGGTGTGATACCCAAAACCTGAGAGGTGAGATACCCATTCCTTTATTCTCTTTCACCCTTCTCAAACCTCCATCAATTCTTCTTTTTCTATTTTTATTTTCTGTTTATTGTTATTAGAAGTTCAGACCTATTAAAGCATACAAAATCAGAATCAGCCAGCCAAAGAGTTATTGTTCTTGAAGCCAATCGACCTTCATTGCTGTCCAAGTTTGAGATCTGATCTGCAGATCCTTTGGAGGACTGGTTCTATACTCTAAGAAAATCAATCGATCCTCTCTTGAAGGTTATCTGAAGAAGACAAGTTGTTCCTACGGAATTTTTCACATTCTCTCTCCTAGGTCTGAAAATCAAGGAAGCGCATAACTCCATAACCAGCCGTCAGAAGCCCTTCATATTTGGGGGTTTTGGTACCCTTCCTAGGGACTATTTACACCCAAAAGTGCAGCTCAATCGGACTCCCACAGACCTGGCCGCACGTTTCTCTTTCCAGCTCTATAGAAGGTCTTTCTCTCTCCTATCGGGTTGGGTTTTAGGCTGGTTTTGCTCCTATATGGGTTGTATCCTTAGGTTTTATTTGATGGTCTTATTTCTTTGTTTCCTGGTCCTATTTGTATTGTTTGGGGTTACAAACTACGGAGTTAGTTACTTGTAATCTACTCCTGCATTAAGTGGTATCAGAGGTACGGTTGAATCAAGCTCCAAACAATCCGTCAGGGCCTAACCGAAGATGGTTCCATCAGTTCGTTATTTCGCTGGACAAAGGGATACATTCTACATCTTTGATTGGTTAGATCCTCTGGAGGAATATTTGACTATTATAACTTGACAGAGACACAAAAGCTTCAAGTTCTTTGCTTCTGGTTGATTGGTCATGTTAGAGATTGGTGGAGAGTCTATGAAAAGCGACTCCAAGTTTGAGGACATGAGCCTAGGACTTGGGAAGAGATGAAGTACGAGTTAGTGACACAATACCTCCCTGTATATTTTCAAAGAAGGCTCTTCCCTCCACAGGATTCCCATCAGAATATAGCTACTGTTGCCCAATCTAATGATCAACCACATTATTTTCATGGGGAATTTCTTGAATGGATGCGTGAATTGGACATGTACTTTGATAACTACAACTTAACAAAGACAAAAATCTAATATGCATGTTCCCAGATGAGTGATTGTGTTCGAATGCAATGGAGAGTCCGTGAAAGGCAACTTCAAGCTCAAGAATGTAAACCTAGAACGTGGGATGAGATGCAGTATGAGTTGGCAGGCATGTACCTATCTGAGCATGAACGAAACATGTACTTCCTTCCACCAGATGTCCAAAAGCCACCCACACTTGACAATAGCATAAAAGAATCATCGGCCTCTATTGCAAGGAGTAACAAGAGAAGACACCTCTGACTAGTGAACTAGAGTCAAAAGTTGAGGTTAGTGTTAAAAGTTTTTCAGTCATTCCTATTGTTGAGGAAGAACTAGTCATTGATGTTCCCATCAACGAGTCTCATGTGGGAGAAGTCGAAAGCAACAAGGTTGCCACAATGGACAATGAGGTTGAGACTATGGAACTTGACACTACAACAACTGTGATGATTGTGAACAACCCAGAGGAAGATCCTAAGGAGTTCAAGAATGAAGTTGTGTTTAAACCATCAATGGAACCGATTAGGAACCACTAGGTAAAGGAACCAAAAGAGCTTTATGTTGTTTTTTGTTGGGTTGTGTTATGTATATGTTGGGCTTTGGATGCCATGAGTTTTCTTTGAAATGAGTCACTTTAATGGGCCTAAAATATGGGTAGAAGGTAGAAAAAAGGGATTTAATTCATTAGTTTAGTTAGTTTCTATTTAATTCAATAAAGGCCCATTAGGCCATTGGTCGGTTGTAAAGTCCTATATAGACTGTTAGTTAGTTAGTCCTACTCCATGTTGGAGTCATAAAGTCAAGTCCTAGTCCTATTTTGAATTCCTAGTTGTAGTAGGAGTGTCTAGTCCTATTGGGAAACTAGCTCCTAGTAGCAGTTTGATTGCTATTCTGCCCTCTATAAATAGAGGAGCCTATGTACTTAGGGGTGTCAATTCTTAAACCGAACCGGTAAAACCGGCCTGACCAAACAGATAACAACACGGACCGAACCGAACCGAACCGAAGCCTTATTGGGTCGGTTTGGAGTATTGCAACCCCAAAACCAAACCGAACCGCACCGGAAACTGGATGAACCCGAAACCAAACTGAAACCGGCTCAAAACCCGGACCGAAACCGAAACCGAAACCAAACCGGTAAGAAACCGAAACACTCCAAAATTCATTAAAAAAATCAAAATTTGCATAGTTTTGTAAACATTTGTATGGAAAGTCGAATCCAAACTAGACCAAAAACCAAAACCAACCTGGTTACAAATCGATTTAAGAAACCGAAGACAAACCGAAACCAAACCACACCGAAACCGAAACCAAACCGAAACCGGAATTTCCTTATTGGTTCGGTTTCGGTTTCAACTTTCCCACACCGAAACTGACTCAACCCGGACCGAAACCGAGCCGGACCGACCGATTGACACCCCTATATGTACTTATAATTTGAGAGATTTGAATGAATAAATTATTGAGTGATTACTCTTTAGCTAAAAAAACTGTTATTGAGAGGCGAGATGCCTAACCCTTTGAGGGGTGTGATACCCAAAACCTGAGGGGTGAGATACCCATTCCTTTATTCTCTTTCACCCTTCTCAAACCTCCATCGATTCTTCTTTTTCTATTTTTATTTTCTGTTTATTATTATTAGAAGTTCAGACCTATTAAAGCATACAAAATCATAATCAGCCAGCCAAAAAGTTCTTGCTCTTGAAGCCAATCGACCCTCATTGCTGCCCAAGTTTGAGATCTGATTTGCAGATCCTTTGGAGGACTGGTTCTATACTCTAAGAAGATCAATCCATCCTCTCTTAAAGGTTATCTGAAGAAGACAAGTTGTTATTCCTGCGGAATTCTTCACATTCTCTCTCCTAGGTCTGAAAATCAAGAAAGCGCATAACTCCATAACCAGCCGTGAGAAGCCCTTCATATTTGGGGGTTTTGGTACCCTCCCTAGGGATTATTTACACCCAAAAGTGCAACTCAATTGGACTCCCACAGACCTGGCTGCACGTTTCTCTCTCCAACTCTATAGAAGGTCTTTCTCTCTCCTATCGGGTTGGGTTTTGGGCTGGTTTTGCTCCTATATGGGTTGTATCCTTGGGGGTTTATTTGATGGTCTTA
The DNA here is from genome assembly GCF_013358625.1 of Macadamia integrifolia. Classification (NCBI taxonomy): domain Eukaryota; kingdom Viridiplantae; phylum Streptophyta; class Magnoliopsida; order Proteales; family Proteaceae; genus Macadamia; species Macadamia integrifolia. The sequence goes on along the minus strand of NW_024870676.1, from coordinate 283,541 downwards.
TTTCTTTGTTTCCTGGTCCTATTTGTATTGTTTGGGGTTATAAACTGCGGAGTTAGTTACTTGTAATCTACTCCTGCATTAATGACACTGTTTGCTCTCAAAATTGAGAGAACTTAATTTTTTCTTGGTCTTCTCTGTTACGTGGGCATGGCTATTTACCCTAAAGCATTTGTCACATGATGCTGTTATGGTTCCATACCCCCTGTCAGATCCTTCCCCACGCACATTCTCTCTCTCTCTCTCTCTCTCTCTCTCTCTCTAATACACACACACATTTGCACTTGCATACTGTTTATAGACATTGTTGTGTGCCCTTCCTAATAACTCTAGCTTTTGGGATAAGCGGTTTTAACATGGTATGAGAGCTAGGAGGTGGGGTGTTCAATCCCTGGTAGGTGTAGCGACTAGGGAGTGTGTTGTGGTGCCCCTGCGTCCTGTACTCTTGGTGCCATGTGTAGAGCTCTGTGTGTGTGTGTGTGGGCCTGCACATAGGGAGAGGTTTTTATTTTTATTTTTGTATAAAACATAAAGAGTAGCACTGCTAAAGATGTGAAGGCTACTTGTGCATCTTTTAGTTAGTCTACCAAAGGGGACTGAAATAGATAGATTTCTCGAGGGGGATGGACATGCTAGGGACTGATTTTCATCTATTCACATGTGGAATGGTTATGCTGTGGACTTGGGTTCGGCTATCTTTGCATCTCTTTAAGTGCTTGATATAATAGATAAGAGGTTCCTAGCCAAATAAAACCACCATTCTAAAACCTCTACTCTTAGAAATGAAAACTGAAGACTTCCATTATTCCATATACTTTGGGCCTAAACTAGGAAAATTTACATTGTGCTTTGTATTTATATGCATTATCTGCTTTTATATTTGATTGGGTCAAATTAATGGCACTCATAATATTATTTCTATAAAATAAGTAGGTTTCCTTTATGTGAGTTCCAGATTCCTACATTTTTGGTTTCTCTAGTCCAACACCCCATGTCTGTGTCTGACTCTGACACCTAATCTAGCATCCATGTAAACATTGCGTCTTAACCTTTATATGTACTAGTGTACTCTTGTTACTACCTTTCTCTATTTCTTTGTAGGTAGCTTATGCATTTCCTTGGTATCTATCTGAAAATGCTTTGATGTGGTGCAGGTCATGACTGAAGGACAAAGGGTATCATTTGAATATCATGGGAACAATTATATATTTACTGTCACTCGTGCTAATGTGGAGGGTCAGGAGAAATCTAATGGCCCTGAAAGAGGGATGATAACAAATGAAACATATATTGTTTTTGAAGCATCAAATGCCAGTGGCATAAAGGTCATCTTCATGTGCTTGCTCTTTTGTTTTGCTTAATTTTTGACTGATTAAACTCTTATTATTATTAGGTGATGTGGAAGAAGGTTTTATTTTTTTTTTTGGGGGGTGGGGGTTGGAAAATGTTGTGAAACAGGGATTTTTTCTATTGATTACTGTCTTCAACTGAATTCTACAGATTGTCAACCAACGAGAAGCTGCCAGCAGCAGCATCTTCAGGCAGAAGGAGTTTAATCTTCAGTCACTGGGTATAGGTGGTCTAAGTGCAGAATTTGCAGATATATTTCGAAGAGCATTTGCCTCTCGTGTCTTCCCTCCCCATGTAGCCAATAAGTAATTTATACTTACAATTAATTTTGAACTTCCTCAGTTCTAGACACTTGCTTTCTAGTATTTCATTATTTCTATTCCTCATCACAAAATCTTTTGATGTTCCAGATTGGGCATCAAGCATGTCAAGGGAATGCTGCTTCATGGGCCTCCTGGCACTGGAAAAACCCTTATTGCTCGTCAGATTGGGAAAATGTTAAATGGGAGGGAACCAAAGGTATAGGGATGACTGAATTTTTGTTTTTCATATTGTACTTGAAAAAGTAAATATGCATGTAAGTTGATGGATCATATTAAGGTGGATACAAATGCTTCATAAATGAACTGCATTTGAAGAATTGGATCATTGCGATTTCTGAGTGATCTAGACCCCAAGTTCTTAATGTGCATAAGTGACAAATATCAGGAAGGTGCAATGGTTCCAGTTTTGAACTGCATTTGGAGCATGGGGATTATTTCCTGTTTTAGTAGTTCTGGGTATAGCTGTTTTTTTGTGGTTGTTTCAGTAGGAATTGAAAGATTATAAAAGAGTTATTTCTTGGAGGTCCCATGTTTTTGTAATAGAAGACCAATATGTTACTCTCTGGCCAAACTTACCCCTCCCTGACCGATTGTGGCTTTCTCTTTACTTGTTCTAACCCATTAATTTGCTTCCTATTTCCTTACTGCATTTTCCCTATATTTTCTCTCTTTAGGTGGATGGTCGAAGGAAATCTTTCTCTCATTCTCTCTTTGTTAAGATTTGTAACATGCCCATGGTTGCAAAATTGTGAATTATTTCGAAAGATTCAGAATATATCATGCTTGTTTGATGTTTATATATGTTTATTGAGTCATTCCGATTAATATGAACTATTACAAATAATTCATATTTATTAGTAAATATTAATATTTTTTATTACAAAAATTAAAATAAAATAACTTTGAACTTGAAGAGAATCTCTTAATTAGGAAGATTCTGGTCAGGCCTTTGGGCATCCCTCCCATTTCCATGACTAAGTGAACACCCGCATTTATAGGGTGGCCTCTCTCCTCTTTTGTCCAAATCTCCCCGATGTGGGACTGAAGGCCTAAACACATTGCCAGCCTCTTGCTTCCAAGAATTATAACTGCCCTTTGAGTAGGTTCATGTAAACCATCCAATTGCCATTCCCCTCTTGCGGCACTAGGCATTGGCATCAAAACCCCATGGAAAAGCCAACCAAAGTCCATCCATCCTTAAATATGGGAAAACTCTGCCCCCGACTGCACCACAAATGCTCGGCTGGAATTCAGATCACCAAGATGAACAAGCTCTATGTCAGTATAAGCTTCGACAAAATCAACTCCTTGGCTGCTGCAGAGGAGACTAAAGTGACCTGCTGCGTTTGGAACAACTTCCCCTGCTAACACATAAATAAGAAGAGACAAGGACTTGAGCCAAGGCTTTCTTCAGCATGTGAACCACTGGCTATGGAGTGCAGCCTTTAACCTTGCAAAAACATTTGCCAAGTGGAAATGGTAAAAAGTATAGATTCCGAGGAAGAAGGATCTGTTATTGGCGTTTGATAAAAGATTTTATAGATGCAGACTACATCTAGGTATAGCAGGTATAGCAACCATAAAAAATTAGTATCCAATTTTTGTTGCCCAAAATTTTTGTCTGTAAATGAATAATTCTTGAACATGCCCCCCGCACCCCCTCCCTTCCCCCTCCCCCGCCACAAAGAAGGGGGAGGGGAGATGCATTGTTGACCAAAATTTGGAATCTTTTTTCTTCTTAATAATTGGTGTTCTCACACCATTATTATTCTGTTTCCATTTCTTCTGCTTCTTCTTCCTTCTGTATAATGTTGGCAGCTTAGCAGCTTGACAAACATGCCTTCTGTTTTTTACCACCTCTTATTCCTTTTGAATCCAGGTTGTTAATGGGCCTGAAGTGCTTAGCAAGTTTGTTGGTGAAACCGAGAAGAATGTACGCGATTTATTTGCTGATGCTGAGAATGACCAAAGGACTCATGGTAAGTAAACAAGGTTTGGGTGGAAAGTAGAGTTATGGGTTTTCATTTCAAGTATATAATACTCTACTTTATTATTTTCAGGGGATGAGAGTGCCTTACATGTTATCATTTTTGATGAAATTGATGCTATTTGTAAGGTAGGAGATTGTACATACACGACCCTATTTTAAATATCCTACTTTATTCATACGTATTCGTTTTATTTTTTGGGTAACAAATCATAGCTATTCATTTGCTTTAATGACATATTGAATTAATTTGATCCATTTATAGTTTCTTGTGATTAAATTTACATGTAATTGAATATCCATTAATTTTTTTAGTGATTTTAATTCACTTGATTTGGTCAATCTATTGATAGATATGGGGGTTCTTTTGAACATTCATGTGTGTCATTTGTATGAGAGATTGTATGGTTAATGATTGGTTGTTATTGCAGTCAAGAGGATCAACTAGAGATGGTACTGGAGTTCATGATAGCATTGTGAACCAGCTTCTTACTAAGGTTAGTTTCAAGGGGTTTCTTTACCTCTTTAAGGAAATGTAGAAATTCCCTACCATATCAACCCCATTTTTGGCAATATATTTCATCATTATACTTAGCAAATGGAAATTGTTTTTAGATAGATGGTGTGGAGGCTTTGAATAATGTCTTATTAATTGGGATGACAAACAGAAAGGATTTGCTTGATGAAGCCCTTTTGAGGTAACCTCCTTCCCCCTCTTGTCGTTTTTGCACTTGTTCACTTTATTGGAAAAAACTGCTTCATGTGAATGCTTGATACAAGCTTAAGTTTTTCAAATTGTCACACTATAGTTAATGGCATAGTTTTTAAGGCGCTGATGCGGTCTAGAGATGGTAAGGCAGTGCTCCGCCTTATGGGGTTTTTTTTTTTTTTTTTTTTTAACACATTTTAAAATTACTTGATAAAGATTGCAAATATAGATTTTTTATTGGTAGGTGTATGGTTTTGTTAACACTTGAGATGTATGGGATCAGCTTTACTCCATCAAAAATAACCAAAACAAACAACACAAAAACACGATTCACAAACAGGGTTTGGATTTTGTCAAGGGTTTTAAGAAAGGGCTTTGAGAAGGAATCAAGGAACAAGGAAGAACCATTGATCCAGGCCACCATTTTGCCCCGGCAACGGTGAGCTTCATTCTTCTTTGACGGGAGTAGAAATATAGTGGATGACCTTAGGACTTAGGCACTCATTTTGGCATCATAGAAGTAAGTATAATAAATACTTGTATTTTTTATGTCTTCTTTTCTTTATATTTATAATTTTGTTTCATAATTATGTATTTATATTATATGTTAATATGTTA